>NW_028278118.1:304658-609317 GCF_059751315.1 Micrasema longulum
CCTTTTTGATTTGGGATTTGTTGACATTTTAACTTTAAAAATATAATTATTTTGACAGGAGAAAAATAACTGAACTTTTACAGCTAATAGTATTGTTGTATATGAATAATAAAATTAGATTAGGAATTTCACAGTAAGAACTTTTTCGCCAATGCGATATAATGAATGATTAATAAAATCACATTTTTCAAAAAAGGTTTATTCACAGTCGAAGCAGGAGAACACTTTATCGTCTTAATGAGTCAACTTGTGAGTTTTTAAATAACATATTTGTAAACATTTACATTGACACCCTGAGCACGAGAAGGGATTTAAAAGTACATCTTAGCGAACGTTTTAATTAGCAGTCTGAGCAAGAGAATATTTTCTAACGCTTGTTAGAGCTTATGAGCATGACGCTTTACGCAGGCTTATGAGTCAACGTGTGTCTAGTCAAATTCCTTTTTTTTGAACATTTATAATGGCACTCCGAGCATGAGAATGGTTTTTTAACAGCATGAGTCAACAAGTGCAGCTTCAAATCCTTTTTATGTAAATATTTACACGAGCAATCTGAGCATGAGAATAATTTCTCACCAGTATGAGTCAACATGTGAGTTTTTAAATTACTTCTCCGTGAGCATCTAAATTGGCACTCCGAGCACGAGAATGGTTTTTCACCAGAATGAGTTATCATGTGTGATTTTAAACCACTTATCTGAGAACATTTAAATTGGCATTTGGGGCATAGAAATGGTTTTTCGCCAGTATGCTTGGACATGTGTGATTTTAACTGGTCTTTTTGTGAACATTTATACTGGCAATCTGAGCACGAGAATGGTTTCTCACCAGTATGAGTCAACATGTGTAACTTCAAATTTTTATTATTTAAAAATTTATGCTGGCACTCTGAGCATGAAAATGGTTTCTCGCCAGTATGAGTCATCATGTGAGTTTTTAAATGACCGATCCGTGAGCATTTATATTGGCACTCTGAGCAGGAGAATGGTTTCTCACCAGTATGAGATAACAAGTGTAATTTTAAATTACCTCTCCGTGAACATTTATATTGGCACTCTGAGCATGAGAATGATTTCTCACCAGTATGAGTTAGCAAGTGTGCCTTCAAATTCTTTTTATATAAAAATTTATACTGACACTCTGAGCATGAGAATAGTTTCTCACCAGTATGACTCAACATGTGAGTTTTTAAATTACCTCTCCGTGCGCATTTATACTGGCATTCTGAGCATGAAAATGGTTTCTCACCAGTATGAGTCAGCATGTGTAATTTCAAATGACATTTTTGTGAACATTTAAACTGGCACTCCGAGCATGAGAATGGTTTCTCACCAGTATGAGTCAGCATGTGAGTTTTTAAATTACTTTTTTGTGAAGATTGAAACTGGCACTCCGAGCATGAGAATGGTTTTCTACCCGTATGAGTCAAGAGGTGTACCTTCAAATTATTTTTATATAAAAATTTATGCTGGCACTCTGAACATGAGAATAATTCCTCACTAGTATGAGTCAACGTGTGAGTTTTTGAAGTGTAAAAATCTTTTCGCTTCGATTGTAAACCTGAAACAACAACAAGAACCAGTTAAGAAGACTGTTTCTTAGTGAACGTAATAAAAAGTACAAAATAAATGCAATAAGACCTTTACATACAGCTGACAAGAGGCGGAGACAATTTCAGTATCCCTATGGTAAGGCTGTTTCTAACTCAAAACTAATTTGACTTGTTTACAATAATACAACAATAAATATTTCATCGCTAATATGACTGAATGACTTTTGTCGGCCTCGTGGAGTAATAGTCAGAGCGTTTGCCTACCATACAAGAGGTCTCGGGTTTGATTCCCGACATGTTTGATATGAGATATTTATTTAAAAGGGTATTTTCACACTAGAAGATTTCATAGTCCCTGGACTGGTACCTGAAGCGTAAGACTGATCACCTCACCTTGATGCAACAAAAAATGATCAAGATACGCTGCGATTGGTGTACCCATGCAGTGCCCTATACACCATTAGGTGCGGAAAGGGAATGATAATGATGAAAATGACTGAAAGAAATGTAGGTAGTTCATTTGTTCTAATGACACAATAAGGTTAAAATTAACAAATACATTAACATATTACAACAGAGATGAAGAACATTTTAGAGAAGGTAATAAATAAGTCTAGACACCAACAGGGCTTATGACCAGCCATTGGCTGGTTTAAGTGGCCACTTTACACACTATGTAACATTCATTTTGCCCATATTTGAACATATATATTCCTTCAATTATTTTATCTGTTGATTTTTTTGAAGTTTAGGAGCTAAAACCTTTATTTATGCGGGTAAGATGCATCTGATTGATCACCTACATACTAGGGAACGCTTAAAATTCAAATTTTTAAATTTTTATACTTCTTCATGGACCAGGTGGATTTATCAACAATATATTGAGTTTAGTTTTGAGTGCAAGGATTAAGGGAATTTGAATGTTCAAATATGGGCAAAATAGTGAATGTTACACAGTGTGTGTTAAGTGGCCACTTAAACCAGCCAATGACAAGTCATAAGCCCTGTAGATGCCTTGACTTCTATATTACCTTCTCTAATTTTTTTTTCATTTCTGTTGTAATATGTTAATATTAACAGCTCCCCAGGGAGTTGAATCCAATCCTTGTCTGCAAAAATTTGGACAAACTCAAAATGTTCACAAATACATAAAAAACTAATAGTCTTTACTTTAGCAAAGTTACCAATTACAATACCGATATTATGGTTCATTAGATAACATGGATCATGAATGACGTCTTTGGACTGTAAACACTTTTAACAAATATTGTTTTACAACAGAAACATCAGCTGTAGATACATTTTAAGGAATCTTTGGCAATCTTAGAAACCTTTCTCGAGAATAATAGAAAAATAAAAAAAGTCTTAATAATGTTTTTAGAGGACCAATATTGCTTCTGAGAGGGCAGGGCACTGCGACGCTATAGCTGCCGTAGCCCTAAAAATCTCTCAAAGTTTCGATAGTGGTAAGAAACATATCGCAGTATTTCTAGACCTGGCTAAGGCCTTTGATACTATAGCTCATTAATTGCTTGTAAAAAAACTAAGACACATTGGTATCAGAGAAAAAGCTCTTATGTGTCTAGAAGTTTTTCATACTCTTAGACCACAATCAACAATACTCCAAACACCATACGCAATTGTATGAAGTGACGATTATCGTATTCGTTATGGAGTTCCACAAGGAAGTATCTTGGGACCTGTTCTCTTCTTCGTATATGTAAACTCCTGATGTGATTTGAGTAATGGCCGAAAACAACAGCGCGTTCGAGATTTTCGAGAGTTTCGTTGACTTATATAATAAAAATCTATTGCGCGTGTTGTACCAGGTGTTTAGTGAAATTTATGTTTTCAATACCATCAAAACTCTTTACTGCTCACTAATTACACCCCATCTAGAATACGCTTCTCTTTTTCGGTCTCCGTTCTATAGAGAGGCCTCACATTGACCATATCGAGTCTGTCTAACACTGTTGAAAACAGACCGATCACACGGTGGAGTGGTGTCCGCGATTTATTGCAGATTTGCAGCAATATTAACTGAACATAGTGAAGAAAAAAATACTAGTTGCGACCGAATACAAGTCTGTTAGCTCTCACAAAAAGCTTCTAATATATGTAAAAGCCCTAAGAGAAGAGACTCCGGCAGAAACAGTAGCTTTTCCAGCAAACTAGACGACTACGACAGGAAAAGTATTTGGAATTCAAAAGCCACGATACAACTTAATGGCTGAAACATTGTTTGCTTTCAAATAATCTTAAGTATACAAATATGCACATTGATATTCCATTGTCAGATCATATCAGATTTTAAGAAAAAAATTCAAAATACCGGAGATGTGTGCGAAGGCTATATGGAGTATTATTATTAAAACATGGGATAAAATCACGTATTACATACTTAATAACTACCAAATAAGAATAAGATTTTGTTTGTCGATGTCACGAAAAAAGCACTCAGATTATAATGGAACCGTTCTAAGATACAAAAACAAGATGACCTCACTAGGATTGTGGGATAAGATGTATTGCGAAGTTTCCGAGGGAAGCAGTTGTACGGCAGAGGACAGTCAGCTCGTGCCTGGACGATATTTATATTCGCGACAGAGAGAAGTTTTACTTACTTGAAGCGATTTCATTTCTACGAGACGAATCCAAACATTCTTGTTTGATGTCAGGATATTGAATGTCCATCTCCGTGAATTTAATTATATCACTGGTTATCCTAGGCTGGTCACCACTGGTCCCCGGTTCAGCCTTCACGGTAGCAACACCTGGCTCCTCACTTCCGTGGGAACATGGCGCCCCTTTTCCAGTACGGAGAATTTCTTCTTCTACGTCACCAGTCCCCGGTTCAGCCTTAATATTCACCGGAGCTATTCCCATTGTTTTTCCTTCGAGAAATGCAAAGTAAATATTTGAATAAATCATAAAGTAAATATCATAAAAAATTTACAAAATACGTTAAGAATAAAATAATGCAAAGCGTATGGGCGCTGGGGATTTCAGTTCTACGTTTGTTTAAGTAAATTTATTTCCATATGAAAGTTGAATTACAACGCGTATTGTTATTTTATTTATTTCTGTGAGCTTGTTAATATAACTGAGAGTTATGTATTGCTGTAATAATTTTAGCACTACTTCATTCTTACAATACATTATTTTCAATCAGAAATTTTTCATTCATTCTTCATACTTACAGGCATTTCATCGTACAGTCTTAACGCATTATATACAATGCTATCTTGTTTCTTTTTAAATTACAATGAAAACCACAACAATAACGAGGGTGTTATTATTGAATGACGATAGCAGGCGTTATTTAGAGGCGATATTGTGGCGTTACGAAATCAAACGGCGCGGCGTCGGCACCAATCATGGTTTATCAATAAAAAAATACAATTGCTTTATCTACTACATACATACTTAGGTAATAGATTTCTCTGGATAATGTCTCGTCTGCCTAACTAGATAGGTTCAACTTGTTTTTTTTTTTTTTTGGAAAATAAATATTTGCGTTCTTATGATTTACCCAAATATTTAATTTTGAGGGCCATTTTCATTTTGTAAATAACTCACTATTAGAAAATGGAATCGAGTTGGGGTAGAGTGGGATTCAAACCGCGGACCTTCGGTCCGTGAGTCCGAGACACTAGCCACAGGACCACAACCCGCAAGTTTTAAGGCAGATTTTTATGCAAAAATAAACAATAACACGACAACCTACTAGTTAATTTAAAATACAGTTATACAATATTTAATTATACCATTTATTATTTTAGAATGTTATTGAGTAAGTTTTCCGTTATCGGATCTAAATCTAGTAACTATTTTTTTACAAATTTATTTAATTGAATCCGGGTCATGGTTTTGCAATGTTCGGGGTAACATGTTGAATATTTTAGGGCCCAGAAACCTGAAATTTCTTTGCCCGAATTCAGAGTTTGTGGTAGACCCCATGACCCATCCTCTAGTTTGACTTCTGGTAGTGTGGGAGTGTTCCTTTTGGGATTTGCAATAATAGCATGCCCCAAACGTCCATTGCAGTAATATTCTGGAAACGTGTCGTAAATAGTACAACCTGCCGCCGCCTCAAATTTATATCAGCAATTATACAAAAGAAGTGAAGGTCAGATGACCTACGCAGAAGCGTTACATCGTCTATAGTCCACGGGCGTAATTTCAGATAAGATAATGTGGAAGGAAGTATTACTTACTTGAGGCGATTTCATTCTTAGGAGAGAAACCAAAATATTCTTGCTTGACGTCAGGATAATCTATATCCATTTTTCTGCGGATAATTATATCACCGGTTATGCTAGGCTGGTCAGTACTGGTCCCCGGTTCAGCCTTCAAGGCAGCAACACCTGGCTCCTCACTTCCGTGGGAACATGGCGCCCCTGCCCCAGTACGGAGAATATCTCCTTCTACATCGCTAGTCCCCGGGTCAGCCTTAATACTCACTGAAGCGAATTCCATGATCCTTTACTAGTTTGGGTACATATGATTATTGAATATGAATGCTAATATCCTGGAAAGAAAGGAAAAATAAATATCGACGTTTGAATTAACGCGTATATTTTTAATATGAAGATAATTTTTACGTGGCGGCGATTTACAGTTTAAAGTTTTCAATATATTCCAACAATTGACACATTATTACATAGACATGTTGTTGTGGCCAGTGGTTCAATTTATGCGATAGTTGTTCCCTGTTAGGAAATGATAAATTAAATCGACCCATACACATTGATGATAGCATTTCTATAATTAATGGGCGGTTGAATGTCGCGCCGATAGATGGCGAGATGGTTTTCGCTCGATCGGCAATATCGCCTGATTTGCGGCGGTTGTGTTGTTGTTTCGAAAACGCGGTAGAGAGTTTTAGCGCGCGTGCCGTTTTTTTTATCAAGACAGGCTTCTTCTTGGAGATATTCGTCGCTGCATTGTACTAATCCAACCCAAAGAAATCATTCCAGTAAAGTGTTCACCAAAATAAAGATCATCGCAGACGCCATAGGATATTCTAAGGTCAGTTTTTCTTTATCTTTTTTGACGGGAAATAATTTCGTATGTTGAACTGCTGGCATATAAAAAACTAAAGCATCGCTTTAACTAAAAGTTTAATAAGTTTAGGTGCTATTTACACGCACCAGAGCTTATTATCCACATGCCCTGAACCCTGCAAAATAATAACACTTAACTCGTGCCCAACGCCTATTTAGTCGTAATTCGACTGCCAGCTAGACGTGACGTTTAGAATCGTAACAAAAATGTATGCTTGTGAAATGAAAACGTGTAAAAACCATTAAGATAAACATTGTTAAAAGGATCGTGTAAATATTTGTTCATGGGTGATTAACAAAGCTTAAAACAATTAATATTCAAGTACAAATATTTTTTTTGTAAACGTAAAACTACGCCAAGCGTAATTGCTAAGCTCTTCTTAGTAACAGTTCTTTCACTATGAATACGTTTTTAAAATATAATAATTCTGTTCCTAATAATCCAGTGAAAAGAAATAAATGGGTCGAAACTATGAGGAATTAAAGGAGAGAACCTGATTGGGATCCACCAGAAACTAAAGTTGATTGTGATATGGATTTAGAAAGAGAAAAGTCGTAAATCTTACTAAAAAACATTCTAAAATAATAAATTGTATAAATTGTATAACTTTATAATAAATTAACTAGTAGGTAGTCATGTTATTGTTTTTTTCTTCATAAAAATGTCTGCCTTAAAACAGGTTGTACCTAGTTAGGCAGACTAGACATGATCCAGAGAAATCTATTACCTAAGTGTATGTAGAAGATAAAGAAATTGTATGCCGCCTATATAACGCCTGCATAACACCTATTCTCCTCTACGGATGCGAATCGTGGCACCTCACTTGGGCCCAAAACAGCAAAATATTGAGATTTGAGAATAGGTGTCTCAGAAGAATTTTGGGTGTGCGGTGGTTTGACTTTGTGCGGAATGGAGTAATAAGAGAACGGACGCAGTAAACTCCGGTGACAACTGTTGTCAAGCGGAGGCGACACGGTTGGCTTGACCATGTACTGCGGATGCGTCCTGCGAGCCTTAACCACGCTTGCCTACTTTACAAGGCATCAGGTTCTCGACGTCCTGGACGTCCACTGCTGACTGTTCGTCGGCAGTTCACGTCAGAACTACGCGAACCTGACTTGGGAGGACGCACAGGAGCCGGCAACCGATAGAAACGCCTGGAGGATCTTCATGGACACCATACGCTCCATCTAGGGAGCGGACATGGAATGATGATGATGATAGGTAATGTCTATGTATTATACGTCAATTATTCCAACACAAGTGCGGGTCGCGAACATATGATTAAATGACCAAGGACTGATTTTTGGCTAATTATTTCTTTTGTTTTATTTTTTCAATAATAAAATTATAACATGGAGTTCTACAAAGCAAACACTAATTCATAACATCTGGCCCTAATCGGCCTAATCTCTCCTATATATTTTTCTGTGTACGACATGTGATAAAAGGAAAAAAACATGGTAAAAAAATCATGTAATCGTAATGTACGTAGGTATGGGAAAATCTGGACTATTCTTAATTCTATGGCGTGTGCCTTAAGTGTTGTATGTATGAATCTATATCAAACTCAGCCCTTTAATAATTATATGATTATTAAAGGAAATTACCCAATGTTTCTATATTGATGGGGGCCACTCCGTCAATCGTTATAAAGAATAGACTTTTAAACCGTTGTCAAATCGCTTTACGACTCAAACATCGGAACTGTCAAAACAGCCGAGTGCGGCCATTACTAAATGCCACAACAATGTTGCCAGCTCAGATTTAAAGCGATTGCCAGTAGAAAATATTCATTTCAATAACTAAATGCATTTAAACCAAAAAAATGCACGCATAATACAAAATATAAATACCTACCTATTATAAAAGAAATGATTACGTCTCCAAAATATTCATGATAAAGACTTTTTTACGTCAATAAGCAGGTAATTCAATAAACATCGTAAATTCAACGTTTGTATTGGGAAATAACGCAGCATTATGCGAAAATATCTCTATACGAAATAGTATAACCTTCCAATACCTACATTATTTTGGGTTCATGGATTTTTCAAACAATAAAACACTTTGATATTAATAACCGTTCAGTTCACGTTAGCTGTTTCTAAAAAAACTCACACTTATTCCGCCGTTAAAAATAAATCCATTTTATAACTGCCCATTATTTATAATAGGAGCAAAAATTCATTAATATTTTTTTGTATACCCACGAACAGGTTTTGCCTCAGTGGGATATTTTGTTTACTATTTTTCTATTAATATGTATTTCATTGTTATGTTATGATGCTTAATTTTTTTAATACTCTGTTTAATTAACAATATTTTGAGTTCATCTAAATTTTTGTAGACAAGGACTGGACTCAACTCTCTGGGGAGCTGTTTATATTCACATTTTACAACAGAGATGAAGAACATTTAAGAGAAGGTAATATAGAAGTCTAGGCATCTACAGGGCTTATGACCTGTCAATGGCTGGTTTAAGTGAAAGTGAAAATTTGGACAAACTCAAAATATTGTTGATAAATTACCTGGTCCATGAAGAAGTATAGAAATTGAAAAAATAATATTTTCAGGCGTTGCCTAGTGTATGGTTGAAATAATTCAATTAGATGAATCTCACCCGCATACATAAAGGTTTCAGCTCTTTAACTTCACAAACATCAACAGATGAAAGAATGGAAGGAATACAGATGTTCAAATATAGGCAGAATGGTGAATGTTACACAGTGTATAAAGTGGCCACTTAAACCAGCCATTGACGGGTCATAAGGCCTGTAGATGCCTAGACTTCTATATTACCTTCTCTTAAATGTTCTTCATCTCTGTTGTAACTCTGTTTTATCATTTTGTTTATTGTAAAAAAACAAAAAAAATTAAATACAAAAAAAAATATATATTTTTTTAAACCATTGCTAAGCACAGTAATATTTTCCATCTATTGTAAAAGTTATCAAAACCTTTTTTCCGTCGAGAGGTGTAATCATATTACCACAGAGATGAAGAACATTTCAAAGAAGATAATATAGAAGTCTAAGCATCTACAGAGCTTATGACTTGACATTGGCTGGTTTGAGTCGCCACTTTACACACTGTCTAACATTCACCATTCTTCCTATATTTAAAAATCTATATCCCTTTAATTCTTTTATTAGTTGATTTTTGTGCAGTTAAAGAGCTGAACCCTTTATTTATGCAGGTGGGTTCATATAATTGAATTATTTCACCTACATACTAGGCAAAGCCTGAAAATGTATTTTTTCAATTTATATACGTCTTGATGGACCAGGTGGGTTTATCAACAATATTTTGAGTTTGTCCAAATTTTTGTAGACAAGGACTGGATTCAACTCCCTGGCGAGCTGTTTATATTAACATATCACAACAGGGATGAAGAACATTTAAGAGAAGGTGGTATAGAAATCTTAGTATCTACATGGCTTATGACCTGTCAATAGCTGGTTTAAGTGGCCACTTTACACACTGTGTTTTCTTTTTTGTTTTTTCATATTTATGTATTTATTTCGTTAATATTTTTGGTTGCTATGTGTATTTACCTACTTCTCACTATTGTTGTAGTTATATGATTATATATTTTTTTGTGATGTATTTATACATGTCTTTAAACCCCGTGACATCCAAAACCAGGATGATCAGTATGGGCAAGAAGATATATTAGCATATTTAAAAAAATATTTAGAACAAAGTCAATTTAAAAAATATATATATTTAAAAAAAACAAATGATTGCTAACTTCTGCAGGGGAGAAGCGAGGGGGCGCAGTCGCGCGGTTGATGGTGTATCAGACTCCCCTTCACCCTTCCTCGTTCTCCCCTGCAAAAGTTCAATTCAATGCAGCAGCAAGGCTTATTACGGGAGTAAAAAAATATTCTCACATCTTCGAGATTTGCACTGGTTAAAAAGTCCAGAGAGAATAAAATACAAGCTGTGCTGGACAGTATTCAAATCCCTTCATGAAATGGCTGCAAAATACCTATCGGACCTTTGAATCAGGGAAAATACATGTCAAAGAAAATCTACTCTTAGGTCAGCATTTGATTCGGGAAGAGGAAAACTTGTCGAAATCCGTCGCTCCCCAAACACTAGATTAGAAGATCGATCTTTTGCCGCCGCCGGCCACTCTGCCTGGAACCGATTGCCTTTAAACTTACGAATCATCGACAGTCCCAGTCAGTTCAGATCACAACTAAAATCCCACTTCTTTAGACTATCATACCCTCAATTTTAAATATGGAAATATAATATATCACTTTAGTTTAGTTAGAATGTTTTTTTTTATTTGAAAATTTATTTATAAACCCTTACGGATTATTACATTCATATAACATAAAATAATATATACGTTTTTCATTTATACTCTGTTGTTCAAGATAATATTTTTTACATCTTTTGAAAAGTTTTGTCTGGTAGTTTATTGTATAATTTCAGTCCCTGGTTCATTAGTCTTGATTGTCCTTGTCTTGTTTTAGAAAGTTGTATATGGTATTTGTCTGATATTCTCGTATTATGTTCATGTTGACTACAATTTTTTACTAGTTTTAGTTCTTCGTCTACAATTACATTAGTGGCTAATTTATGGATAAATTTTAATGATTCTAGTTGAAAGAGTTCAGTTATATTTAATTGCTTAGTTTGTTTAAAAAGTTCTCTAGGTGCAGTTGAATAGGGAAGGTCATACACTAACTTTAATATTTTATTTTGTTGTCTTTGTAGTCTGTTTATGTCATTTTGATATCCTGCTCCCCATAATAATGTAAGTTTAGGTATACAATTGTAAAGCGCTCTTGAGGTGATTTTTGACAAAAATGGCGCTTTATAAATCAGGTAAATATGATTATTATTATTATTAAGCAACCATTTGTTTTTGTTAAATATTTTATTTAAGATTTTGGATTTTGGTTATAAAAAATTATTTCAATGTGCCAATAGGTATGTCTTCTTGCTCATACTGATCATCGTGGTTTCGGATGTGACAGGGTTTCAAGAACACCCGGTATATTTAAAAAAATATATATTTATGCTAAATATATATTAAAGGCAAATTATGCCGTTAATTTAAAAATTAATAAATAAATAAAATAGCCTCACACCTTAGTTCCGTTCATATTAACTCGTTTATTCCCTAAATCATGCTTTCACACGCATATAAAATAAAAATTAGTTGTTTCCCATCAGACTAAAGATGTCAGTCACGACGAATCACAGTCCCTAAAAATATAAATAAAAGTCGTACATAACTAAATACAGAACTTTTATTATTGTAAAAAAAATGCACTCTCATAAAGAAATAACCGTAGAGATACTTAATCTTAATAATTAAATACTAATTCATAGAATTAAGAATAGTCCAGAAACCGCATACGCACATCAAACAGAAGGCGACTAAAGTACTCATAAATTAGTAGGTTTACGTTTTGACCCATTAGTTTCTTTGTAGACGTCGCTCAGTACACAACTCCTGATTTGAATTCAACTATGCCGTGGTGTGTCCTTTTAAAGTGTAGAAATACTGCGAGGATCTTAAAAAAACAGGATGGGATCACATTTCATGTGTAATTAGCAAATGAAAGTGTAAGTAGCAAATGCATTACTTAAAAATTGAATTATTTTTTCATCTGTCAGATTGTAGAAGAAACGAAATGGGCATTTCGTTAGTGCTTCCAGGGTAGTAAATTTTTTTACCCTACTTTGCTCATCTAATGAGAGAACTAATGATAATTAGACCTCGGATTATACAACTCTGTAGTGGACATTTCCCCGGCATCATCTTTAAAACATCAAATATTATTTAAGATGATATAAAAATATCCGTTTTATGTAAAATAAAATTTGTTTTATATTTTAAGTTTAAAGTTCATTAATTCAATTACTCTTATAAAATAACCCTTTACTTATCTACTCTGTGGTGTCAATAAATATTTCCGTGTGCACAAAAAAATTTTTGAGAAATTAACAGATTGTTTTTTTGTTTCCTTACATTTGTGTTATGATTATATTTTTACCCATCGTGCAACATTATGCGGCGACATCACGAATGCGCGCGGCGAAAGTGGAGCATAGTGGGGGGATTTTTGGACACAGTCCGATGTATTCAAATATGATTCTACGCTCCTTCTGGACTATTCTTAATTCTATGTACGAATGTTTTTTTAAATTAAATAACTATGTTTTAAAATATCTCGTCTGTTGCATTTTAGCAGTCTTTTACGAGATAATAAATCAGCTCTGTACTGTTGTAACTGAATTTATATTACACGATCCTCTACAACCAATGATAATACCTAATGTAAAAATAACTATAATGTGGTTATTGGTGTAAAAACTAAGCGGATAAGAATCAATTAAAAATGAAATTACGCAAATAACACCAATGAATTATTGTGAATAAATTTTATCAATTTCACAGTAAGCACTCTCTCGCCAATGTGATTTGATGAATGGTGAATTAAATCACGTTCTTTGGAAAAGGTGTATTTACAATCGGTGCAGGAGAACCCTTTGTTGCCAGTATGAGTCAACTTGTGAGTTTTTAAGTTACTTCTTTGAGAACATGTATATTTGCACTCTGAGCATGAGAATTGTTTCTCACCAGTATGAGTCAACATGTGTAATTTTATACTACTTATCCGTGAACATTTATACTGACACTCGGAGCATGAGAATGGTTTTTCACCAGAATGAGTTAACATGTGTGATTTTAAACTGCTGTTTCGTGTAAACTTTTCCTGGCACTCTGAGCATGAGAATGGTTTCACCCCAGTGTGAGTCAACATGTGTCTTTTTAAATGACTTCTTTGTGAACATTTGTATTGGCACTCTGAACATGAGAAAGGTTTCACACCAGTATGAACAACCATGTGTGATTTTAAACTACTTCTTAGTGAACATTTGTGTTGGCACACTGAGCATGAGAATGGTTTCACACCAGTATGAACGGATATTACGTGTCTTTTTAAATGACCTCTTTGTGAACATTTATATTGGCACTCTGAGCATGAGAACTGTTTCTCACCAGTATGAGTCAACATGTGTAATTTTATACTACCTATCCGTGAACATTTATACTGACACTCGGAGCATGAGTATGGTTTTTTGCCGGTATGAGTTAAAATGTGTGATTTTAAACAGCTTTTTCGTGAACATTTATATTGGCACTCTGAGCATGAGAATGGTTTTTCACCAGTGTGAGTTAACATGTGTAATTTCAAATGACTTCTATGCGGAAATTTTAACTGGCAATCCGAGCATGAGAATGGTTTTTTACCAGTATGAGTGAACATGTGTGATTTTAAACTGCTTTTTCGCAAACATTTATATTGGCACTCTGAGCATGAAAATGGTTTTTCACCAGTATGAGTAAACATGTGTAATTTCAAATAACTTCTTTGGCGAAATTTAAGCTGGCACTCCGAGCATGAGAATGGTTTTTTACCAGCATGAGTTAACATGTGTGATTTTAAACTGCTTTTTCGTGAACATTTATATTGGCATTCTGAGCATAAGAATGGTTTTTCACCAGTATGAGTAAACATGTGTAATTTCAAATGACTTTTTTGTGAACATTTATAGTGGCACTCCGAGCATAAGAATGTTTTTTTACCAGCATGAGTCAACATGCTAGTTTTTGAAGAGGAAAAATCTTTCCGCTTTGCTTGTAAACCTGAAACAACAAGAACAAGTTAACAAGACTATTTCCAAGTGAATGTATAAGCAAGTATTAAAATAATGCAATAATTTTTTTTCGTCCGGCAGTCAAGAAGTGGAGACAATTTCAGGCTTCCTAAGGCAAGACTCTCTAAATCAAAACAACTTTAATATATTTTTATTTTTAATATTTCATCGCTTAAAGGATAAAGAAATGTGGGTACAGTAGACGCTCTCTTAACCGGCCTTGACGGGACCGACCCAGGGCCGGATAACGAAAAAGTCGGTAAAAAAGAAGGTAGTGAAAAACACAAAAAAAAAAACACTTTCGCAAGCAAGAAAAAACACATTTTTTAACTAAGCTAACCGAACTTTTATTCTGTATTAGAAACTCACACATTAAAAATTAATATTTTATAAACTTTTAAAATATGTACAGGAAAAAGCCACACATAACTCCAATTTTTCTTAAAAAGGAGGCCTACAAGGAATTCGATATATTAGATAAAGGGAAATTGTATATATCTAGAATAATTATGTTTGTTAACGCAAATTATTCTACCAAATCCCAAAAGGAACACTCCCACACTGCCAGAAGTCAAACTAAATGATGGGATATGGGGTCTACCACAAACTGAATTCGGACAAAGAAATTTCTGGTTTCTGTGCCCCAAAGTATTCAATATGTTACCCAAACATTACAAAACTATGACCCGAATTCAATTAAATAAATTTGTAATAAAATGGTTACTGGATTTGGGTAGAGAAAAATCGGAAAACTTACTAAAAAACATTTAAAAATAATAGATGGTATACAAATTGTATAACTTTATAATAAATTAACTAGTAGATAGTGATGTTATTGTTTATTTTTGCATAAAAATGTCTGCCTTAAAACAGGTTGTACCTAGTCAGGCAGACTAGACATAATCCAGAGAAATCTATAACCTATGTATGTATTTAGTAGATAGAGAAATTGCAATTTTCGTCAATAAACCATTATTATTATTCTCATTGCCGAGAACATAAAACAGGTAGTGCAATGATACTAGAAAATTTTTTAAATATTGGTGACGTGTGCGAAGGTTATATGGAATTGGAGAAACATGGGAAAAATACTTAATAATAAGTAATATTTTATACATAGATGAAATGGAAAAATTATTTGAGGACTTCGTCAAGAAAGGTTCTACCCTACCTTTCAGACCATAATAATGGAACCGTTCTAAGATACGAAAACATGATGGCCTCACTCGGATTGTTGGACCAGATGTATTGTGACGTAACGAGGGAAGTAGTTGTACAGCAGAGGACAGTCAGCTCGTGCCTGGACCATGTTTATATTCGCGACAGAGATAAGTTTTACTTACTTGAGGGGATTTCATTTCTATGAGAGGAATCGAAACATTCTTGTTTGATGTCAGGATAATCTATATCCATTTTTGTGCGGATAATTATATCACTGGTTATCCTAGGCTGGTCAGCATTGGTCCCCGGTTCAGCCTTCACGGTAGCAACACCTGGCTCCTCACTTCCGTGGGAACATGGCGCCCCTTCCCCAGTGCGGAGAATATCTCCCTTTACATCGCCAGTCCCCGGTTCAGCCTTAATATTCACCGTAGCTATTTCCATTATTTTTCCTTCAAGAAATACAAAGTAAATATCATGAAAATTAAACAAAATACGTTAAAAATAAAATAATGCAAAAGCGCATGGGCAATCGGGATTCTAGTTCTCCGTTTCCAACTATTGTAAACTTTAATAACATAAAGGAGATAAGTTACAACACGTCTAGCAGTTATACAGCGCAAGGACCTGATTTTTTATCCTCACTTTATATTCTCAGAATCCTGCACTCTCTTTCTCTCTCTTTCTGAACTCTTATTTACAAACAATATTTTGAGTTAGTTCAAATTTTCGTAGACAAAGATTGGACTCAACTCCCTGGGGAGCTGTTAATATTAACATATTACAACAGAAATTAAGAATATTTTAGAGAAGGAAAGAATTGAAGGAATATAGATGTTCAAATATGGGCAGAATGGTGAATGTTACACAGTGTGTAAAGTGGCCACTTAAACCAGCCAACGACACGTCATAAGCCCTGTAGATGCCTAGACTTCTATATACCTTCTCTAAAATATTTTGCATCTCTGTTATACTATGTTTTTATTTATTTATTCGACGGCTTACGCCTTTGAAAATGTATAAAATAATAATATAAAACAATTGTAATGAAATAAAATACAAAACAATTATAATGAAATAAAATACAAAACACCTGTACTAAAGTGAAAAAATATAGATACATAAAATCAGCTGAAAATAAAGAAATAACAAAGGCAAATTTAACAAGAAACTATAGCAATAGGTATGCAGCAAATTAACAATCAATAAAGAGTTTAAATATAAAGAATATTATAAAAGTTCAAATAAAAATATCTTATTCCACATTCCTCGCCTATTCAAAATTCTCGCAAAATGTACTTTTTAAAAACTGATATGTGCGAGCCTTATCTCTCAATTAAAAAAAACAACCGTTTTTTTAATCAAATAGGAATTTTTTTTTTGGATGAATCTTTTTGATATATATTTTCGATTTTTGGTTTTGACCAACATTTTGACCAACTCTTCTTTTGACTAGCCTGTTTTTTGGTTGCTAGGAAGATATTGCTTTTAGCAATAAGTTCTGCCAAAGTACCTATTTTTTGTACTTGAAGTTTTAAATAAATAAACAAAATGGTGTGTGTAAATATTAGTTACTATACTATTTATTTATTTATTTATAATACGGCACAAGTGCCTTTTACAATATAACAACATAATGAGTTAGTTAGATTTACAAAAAATATAAACTAAAAAACAATATTAAAACATGGGTATAAAAAGAAAAATAAAACTAACAAGAAATATATAATTATGTTTGTCAGCAGACAAAAGATATAAAAAATATCAAATGAATAAACACCAGATCATTAGTATAAATAGGTTTTGCAAATAATTCGTTAATCGTTACTATAGAACATCATAACATATTTATAAAAAGATGATTTGAATTCACAGACTCGAGTTAAAAATGTCGATATGAGAGGTACATTCGTTTCCTGGTCTGTGTATACGCGGTATTGGTGAGTGACAAAGATAGTTGGTTTGAGAGGGGTGACAATAATATGTGTAATCAAGTTAGGAGAGAGAAATTAAGAGAAATAAAATGCAGAAATTATCGCAAATTATTTTATACACCGAAGTCTACTTTGGTCATAAAAATGCTTTTATTTAGGTTGAAATAAAAATCTGAAGTTCGGTTTGTTTTAATGCAAAAAACGTCAGAAGTCCCAGATATTATATTTTAACATGTACTATTATTATCAAAAAAACAATTATTTAACATTAAAAGTTCTTATGAATTGAAATTATCTCATTTGGTTCAAAAGCAACGATGTTTTGGAAAATTGGAAATCGCACAATCACAAAATTCTGTTTCCTGAACATTTCGTTCAATGTAACTCTCGCAGTTTATGCTTTTAAGTACAAATTTATACATCGTTCTACTTTATATACTGGAATTGTTACTTACTGTTAAGTTTATCTACATAAAAACATAGTTTAGTCGTCAAATTATATTGTAATTTGTGTATTTTGTATCCTCGACATACGGACGCGGCCGCTCGGCGCTTGACTGAAAAACCACAGATAAAATTTAATGTGATAATGGTGATTTTTTCTGGACCGCCGCCATCTTGCTTATGTTCAAATATTCACCCATACGAGTGTGAGGAGATAAGAATATTTATTTATTTATTGACGAACTTATACAGTTCATTCCAACAATGGTAAACACAATTTCTTGAAATAAATACAGTAACTAATCAAATAAAATACAAATAAAAAAAATCTAAGATACGACAAAAAAATAAATAAAAAATTACTACCTCGAGACAAAATGTAGTCAATATTAGCGATTTTTTAAATCTATAAAGACTTACACCCAAAAAATTCCAGATCTTGTCTCGAGTTTACAATGCGACACAATTGGGACATTGGTGCACGCAAGCCATAGTTTGTGCTGTGTTGATCAAGGAACAGCATATTATTATTTCGCAACCGGCGGATCAGAACATTGAATGCCACTTGTTCCAGTAACGATGGTACGTTAATTAAGCCATTCAGCAAATTAAACATAAATATGGAGTCAATGTTATTTCTACGTGTTTGTAGACTCGAGATTTTGAACATTGACTCCATTTCTCCGTAAGTGTAGTCTCCCCTCTCGAGGCCAAACATCCGTGCTATTTTTCTTAGCAGACGATGTTGAACGGGAGGGAGACCAGATTACGATCACAATATATAATTTCTAAAAAATAAGCTAGGAAAGAAGTTAACAAGAGGCAGAATGATAATTGAAGTTGTTTGATTGAGACAAAAGTACCTACCAAAGTAATTGTTTGATTTTTGGACTATCACCGGTCAATTAGGTACCTGGTATTTTTGTTTTCTTTTTCCTTTATTAGGGCCCCTTACCCGAACATTGTAATTATAATTCTGGGCATGGTAGCGTATAATTTGTGATGATAATATCGGCCGAAAATCATTGAGATATAACATATAGAGATGACACTTCATACAAATCAGCAGAATGATCAGCGAAGTTAAGTTAAAATCAAATTTATTTATTTACATAATCACTTTGTAAAGCGCCCTTCAGGTATTATATTATGTAAATCCATAGAAGATTAATAATTAACAATACAAATAATGAAAAACTTAACCACGATTGTTAACTGAATCGAAAACTTTGCAACAAACTGATAACTAATAGTAATCACCGAAGCGCAATCCATTTCACTAAATTCGACTGTTTTTCTATCAGTTTATACCTTCTTGGAGTTTTTTCTATATATATTTCGTTGAGTTTTATACATTTTGCCATAGAATTAAGAATAGTCCAGAAGGAACGTAGAATCATATTTGACTACATCAAACTGTGTCCAATAATTCCCCCACTATGCCCTACTTTCGCCGCGTGCATTCGTGAGGTTGCAGCATAATGCTGCTTGATGGGGAAAAAAAATCATAACACAAATGAAAGGTTAAAAAAAAGCAATCTGTCAATTTCTCTAAAATTTTATTGTGTATGCTGAAATATTGATTGACACAACAGAGGAGATAAGTAAAGGGTCATTTAATAAGAGTAATTGAATTAATGAACTTTGAACTTAAAATGTACAACTAATTTTATTTTACATTAAACGGATATTCTTATATCATGTTAAATAATATTTGATGTTTAAGAGATAATGTCGGTCAAATGTCCACCACAGAGTTGTTTAATCCGAGATCCCATTTTCATTAATTCTCTCATTAGATGAGCAAAGAAGGGTAAAAAAATTAACTACACTGGCAACACTAACAAAATTTCCATTTTGTTTCTTCGACAATCTGACAGATGGAAAAATAATTCAATTTTTAAGTAATGCATTTGTTATATACACATTCCTTTGCTAATTACACATGAAATGTGATTGCATCCTGTTTCTTTAAGGTCCTAGCAGAATTTCTACACTTTAAAAGGACACAACACGGCATAGTTGAATTCAAATCAGGAGTTGCGTACTGAGCGACGTCTACAAAGAAACTAATGGGTCAAAACGTAAACCTACCCATTTATGAGTAGTTTAGTCACCTTCTGTTTGATGTGCGTATGCGGTTTCTGGACCATTCTTAATTCTATGCATTTTGCTATGTTATAACTAATTACTTATATTTACATATAAGTTATCAATTGGAAATACTTTGTACACTTCCACTTATTTATTCAACCAATTAGAGCTTTCTTCATCTTGGGACATCCTCAGACTAGTAAATATTATACAGTGTACGGATCATTTATATAAAACTAAATATTATCTTAAGTGTAGGTACGTTGAAAAATAAGTAGAAAGAGATACAATACATAGTAATAAAATGAAACAGACTGAGACAAATGATTGAAAACATAGGTACATATGTGTTGGCGGGGTGCTGTGAGGGACGATTCTATTCTATGAAAATATTTATTGTTTTATTGCAATGTTTAGTTTGACCCTGTCAAACTAAGGAGGCCAATAGTAAAAATGTAATGCCACGGTAACTATGACCTGTCGGTTGGAGTACAGGTAGTGGTGGAAGGCATTTATAGTTCTGAATGGTAGACGTCTTCAATCATTCTACAAACTCCATTATCTTCTACGCTCCCTGGCGGGCATTCAGCAGATGTGTACACACATTGGTCACCTCGTTTCTCTGTCCCGTTGGGGCAAGATGCCTCGGTCATCTGGCATACCCCGTCGACGTAAATGCTACCAGGGGGACATTGGGCGGTGTAAACACACTCGTCACCTTGTTTTTCAGTCCCATCGGGGCAAGATACCTCTGTCATCACGCAGACGCCATTGACGTGCACGCTGCCGGGAGGGCAATGTGCCATTTGAACGCAATTGTCACCATGCTTTTCTGTCCCAATTGGGCAAGATGCCTCCGCCATCTGGCATACCCCGTTGACGAAAATGCTACCGGGGGGACATTGGGCGGTGTAAACACACTGGTCACCTTGTTTTTCGGTCCCGTTGGGGCAAGATGCCTCTGTCATCACGCAGATGCCATCGACATCCACGCTGCCAGGAGGGCAATGTGCCATATGAACGCAACTGTCACCTTGCTTTTCTGTCCCAATGGGGCAAGATGCCTCCGCCACCAGGCATACACCGTTGACCGAAGAACTGCCCGGCGGGCATTCTGTAGAGTTGACACAATGGTCACCGTATTTCTCCGTTCCGATGGGGCAAGATGCTTCTGTCGTCTGGGCTTCATTGATGTCAACTCTTTCTGAAGAACTAAGAGCTATCTTGTTGTCACTGTCTGCTCGAGAACAATGTACCAGACAAGCTACCAAAACCATGTGTTTAATATTATCCATCTGAAATCATAAATATGAATTGTTTATTAAGTGTATTATTGCCACTGGGGCATAAGAGCGTAGCCTAGTATGTAGGCGAAATAATTCAATTAGATGAATCTCACCAGCATAAATAAAGGTTCTAGCTCTTTAACTTCACAAACATCAACAGATAAATGAATTGGAGGAATATATAGATGTTCAAATATGGGCAGAATGGTGAATGTTACACAGATAGGTAAGTGGCCACTTAAACCAACCAATGACATGTAATAAGCCTCGTAGATGCCTAGACTTCTATATTTCCTTCCCTTTAGGTAATGTTATTCATCTCTGTTGTAATATGTGAATATTAACAGCTTCCCTGGGAGTTGAATCCAGTCCTTGTCTACAAAAATTTAGACAAACTCAATATACAATATTTTGAGTTTGTCCAAATTTTTGTAGACAAGGACTGGATTCAACTCCCTGAGGAGCTGTTTATATTAACATATTACAACAGAGATGAAGAACATTTGAGAGAAGGTATATAGAAGTCTAGGCATCTACAGGGCTTATGACCTGTCAATGGCTGACCGTTTTTAATTAAATTTAAAAAAAAAGAAATGACAGGTCATCAGCCCTGTAGATGCTCAGACTTCTATATTCCCTTTTCTAACATGTTCTTTGTCTCTGTTGTAATATATGTTAAGAAAAACAATGGCTAAGGATCGATTCAATAAATTTCTCTGACACCGCATATTAATTACAAAAACAACAAAAAACCGTCACGCCGTTTTCCAAAAGGGTAGACAAAGAGGGTAGAACACCACATCCCTCTATCTTCGAATAAAGATCTCGCTTCCTCCACATTCATACATCTTTTCATCCGTGCGCGCCGATTAGTCCCACTTTTGACATGTCCATCTTCGAGCATTTGTTGGATTTGGTCATGCCATTTTTTTCTCAGTCTTCTTTTGTCTCTGCATCCATCGACATTCGCATTGTAAATATTCTTAGCCGTTCTTTCGCTGTCTATTCGTTCTACGTGTCCAAACCAGCGCAGAGCTTTTTAAGAGGAGAAGGAGGAGGTTTAACCTTAAGAGGAAACGCTGTCTGACTTTTCTTCATACAAACGGATTCACGTATTTTCTCTCTGAATTATGGCATTAGAGAAATGGTTTTTTTTCAATAACAACAACAAACTATCACGCCGTTTCCCCGTAAGGGTAGGGAGAGAGGATATAACGCCATATCACTCTATCTTTGCATTCAGATCTCGCTTCCTCTACATTCATAAATCTTCGCATGCACGCGCGCCGACTTTTGCCATATCCATCATCAAGTATTTGTTGGATTTGGTCATGCCATCTTTTTCTTGGTCTTCCTCTATTTCTGCATCCATGAACATTCGCATTGTAAATATTTTTGGCCGTTCTTTCGTTGTGTATCGCTCTACATGTCCAAACCAGCTCAGAGCTCTTTTTTTGTACATTATGGATATTTACGATTGGCGTGTCCTTAAGTTAGGATTTCCTAGGACAGCAGTGCCCGCATCTTAACGGCCGTAGTGAATGGTGATGCGGTGGACAGCCGTCGTAACGTCGACTAGAGAGTGGTTTCCTAGGGAAGCGGTGTTAAATGGTGTTGATAACAACGTTTTCCTAGGAAACCAAACTCTAGTCACCGTTACGACGGCTGTCCACCGCATCACCGTTCACTACGGCCGTTAAAATACGGGCACCGCTGTCCTAGGAAACCCTAGCTTTATATTGTTGCGTTTAAAAAAAAAAAGGTTTATTATGGGAACTAAAACCATTCAAAGCCGTAAAAAAGCACAGTTTTATCTTCTGTATTCAGGCGCACGGAATACAAATACAGTGAAACCTCTATCTATCGTTCCTCGAATAATCGTTTTCCCGGATGTGTTGTTTATTTCTTCCAACTCCGAAATAATTTCATATAAAATATACAAAAATTTATCGCATCGATCGATTTTCTATGCACCATTTTCCGCATTCATCGTTTGAATTACGATGCGTGCTTGACATATTTTAATATTTTGTGTATAATCTAATGCGCAGAACGTTCGAAAGAGAAAGAGAGATATAATGACAGTTATAACAAGTTAAGGTTTTAAAAGAAGATGATTGGCTAAGACTTGATACACAGACGAATTTCAACGATTTTGTCACATTAGACGACAATATCCCAACGTGTGGGATAGAAACTATCGAAAGCTTGTGATGCAATGTTGAAGGAGACAGCTGAAGAGGTCGATATTGATGAAGAGGAGCCGCCGCCTGAACCTTAATTTTCAGAAGCATACACTATTTTCGAAAGATTAAAAACATTCTACTACTCACATTCAATAACTGATGCCGAAAAAATATTATTTGCAAAGCCGAAAATATAATCTTGACTTACGGGAATAAAACAGTACAAAAACAAACGTCGATGAAAGATTGTTTCCAATGCAATAAACTTATTTTTTTGTTTGTTTTTGTTCTGTTTTCTAATTTTATTTAAATACATTTATTTACACTCTGAAACTTGTCTCTTTTTTAAAATTTTAACCTGCCAATGGTAATGCAGATTGCCAAGGCGGTATCTTTACCCGATATTATCTCCTTGTGTATTGACCTCTTAATTCCGCATTCATTGTTTTCCCGCAATCATAGTTTATATCAATAAGTCCCTTTAAAAACGATAGATAGAGGTTTCACTGAATAAATATTTTGAAAAACGCAAAACATACCAATACAGAAAACTTTATCATCAGAATAACTGTATACTGTGTCTAAAATAATAATAAAATCGATTCAGTTTTGAGGTGAGGGAAACAGTAGAGCGAAACGTCGATTTTGTCTATTCTAACAAAATGTCTGAGACATGCAGTTGTCTTTTTCGCACAGTATCGGGAGGCATTTGCAAGACAGTGACAGGAAAACAATGTTCGAACACCTATTTATCAAAATTCTCAGTCCTCACAATTTATCTAAACGGGAACACAAAAATAATAATGCATACGTACCTACATAGATATATACATAAATGAGATAATTTGGACTAAATACAATAATTGATATCAAACTTTCGATTGTGTTCATTCAATCTATTTAGCAAGAACTCAAATCTAGAAATAGCAGAGCATTGCCGTGTTCAGCTCGTTAATTATAAGTACAGTAAACTCAACAAGTAGTTAGAGACGTATTGTTATCTTCAAAAGTGAATCAAATATACTAATACCATTTTCGACGCTGCCTTTTATTGACGACTGGAGGGCGATTCAATTACTTATTACAAAGTGCCCCTCAACACCCCATGCCACAAAATTTTCACTACAAGGCCAAAAATTAATAAATATGATTAGAAAAACGCAGTAGTGATTCTGGTCCGAATATTTCTTACTACTCACATCCATAAAAAGTTCAGGTCATGAAAATATCTCCATCTGAGGCATGTTCAGAAAGTAAGTGTAATGGATTTTTATATTTTTTTAGAAGAAGCGTTGTTACGGACGTCAAGACGGAAAGCGGCCCTTATAGGGACCGCCACTGCGCTAGACTAAGTGTTTAGATTTAGGGATCTCGGTATGAGTTAGAAATGAGCTGCCCCTCCAATAAAGACTAGTATTTGTCACTTTCGGGGGTGGCCTTTTCCATACCGAGACATTTAGAATAGGCATTTAGTTCGTAAATTAGTTTCAAGTATATTTTTGAATGTTCATCGTTTCGCGCTGCGTTGCCGCCGCAAGAATGCCGTGAGAGCTGGAGGGGGTATATACGTTGAGGGAGGGAGACAGATGGAGCGGGCGTGCGGCCTTCTCTACGCTCTCTCTCTCTCCGCGCGGCATACGACGGCTAGACCCGCTCGGCGGGGTGAATGGTGGGGCCCGTAGCGCGAACGGTATATAACGTGTACACTCCAAAATAAATGACATTTCTTCTCTGACGTTTGGCTTTTACTCATCTCTACTCGCTTCTCCCCGACCCGGCTTTCTACTCGATTCTACTTCACTTCGCTTGACACCTTCGCTTCACCCTGGACTTGGATTTTGGACTTCTCTCCCTACGGATTCCTGACCACGGCGAACCGGCAACTTCAACCTGAAGTAAGAGGCCCTTCTGAGGACATCTCCGGCCCTGACGAGTTTGACAAGATCGCCTAGCCTCCGCTGCCTTACAACCAGTGGATCGGGACGTGTGCGTTAAGCTCGAGTTTCCTAGGACAGCGGTGCCCGTATTTTAACGGCCGTAGTGAACATTAATGCGGTTGACAGCCGTCGTAACGGTGACTAGAGAGTGGTTTCCTATAAAAATGGTGTTGATAACACCATTAAAAAATAAAACCACTCTCTAGTCACCACTACGACGGCTGTCCACCGCATCACCGTTCACTACGGCCGTTAAGATACGGGCACCGCTATCCTAGGAAACCCTAGCTTTAGTGACTGCAGCGGAACCACAACACGACGCCGGTAGCGCGTTAGCTACAAGCGTATTTAAAAAACATTACAGGATATTGTTGATACACTAGTTGACTATTTTCTTCACATAATCGCCATACTCACTAGTTCTTTGCTCAATGTATTATTATTGCGTTTCTTAAAATTATTTTTTACTATTAACTTTTTTAAATCATTCTTATGTTGTTGAAATTCCATTTGTCGATGCGTTTTGAAGCTGCAAGACTTTTTGTGATGTTACACATCGTATTATTTTTATCACATTATGTAAATGTTATCAACTATCAAATATCTAAATTTAGTAAACGGGGTCTAGAATTTCAACCGTCCATGCGCTCAGCAGCTGCGAGACTTGTTGTTATCTAAATTCTAATTTTATAAAATTGCTTTTTATTTCGTTTTTAAAATATCACTTAAACTCTAGACTTCATTGTCAAATAAAAAAAATAAAGATAAAAATGTAAAAAGGGGCTAGATTTCTTATTGTCCATGCGCTCTGTAGCTGCAAGGCGTTCTGTTATCTAGCTCATGTATATCATAATTGGAGACGAGGAACTAGAATCCCAACCGTCCATGCGCTCTGTAGCTGCAAGGCGTGTTGGGATATTTAATTATTGTACAGCGCCCTTGAGGTGATTTTCACAAAAATGGCGCTATATAAATTATTCAAACATTATTATTATTATTATCCTTTATTATCGTTCCTTCTTTATTGACATTTAAATCAAGATTGAAATGTCACCATCCGAATGTTTGAGTTTTTCCTTTCTGCTTCTTCTTTCCTTCCCATCCCCTCTCCTCTCCTCTCCTCTCCTCTCTTCATAGTATAGTTTAGTTAATTTTGTTTTAACGTGTGTACAATGTTACAAGCTTCTGCATAGTTTACTCATTTATCAAATGTTATTAAATATTTTTAGATAACCACTTGCCGACTTTTTTATGAGGTGTCTTCACAATAATAATTTATCTGAATTCGCAAATCGCCTAATCAATTTGAATCATGAGTTTAATAAAAATACAGGAGTTAAAATCTCACATACAAATAATGAAGGGTTAAATGTAAATAATATGGAAATATTTTAATTTATTTCAACAGAGAGGGAAAACGTTTTTGAGAAGGGAATATGGAAGTCTAGGTATTTACAGGGCTTATGACCTGTCATTGGCTGGTTTAAGTGGCCACTTTACACACTGTGTAACATTTACCATTCTGCCCATGTTTGAACATCCACATTTCCTCAACTCTTCCATCTGTTGACTTTTGTGAAGTAAAAGAGCTGAAACCTTCATCGCGTGGGTGAGATTCATCCGGCTGAACCAAATCACCTACTAGGAAACGCCTGAAAACAATTTTCTGATTTTTATACTTCTTCTTTTACCATTACACAATGTTTCAGTACGTCTAATGCTTGCAGACTGGCTGGATTTCCTCCCTAGGGAGTGAGTTATTTAGATCTTAATTTGTTGCGATAGTGAGGAAATCATCTTTGAGAAGGGAATATGGAAGCCTCGGCATTTACAGAGCTTATAACCTGTCATTGGCTGGTTTCGGAAAATTGTTTTCAGGCGTTGCCTAGTAGGTGATTTGGTTCAGCCGGATAAATCTCACCCACATGATAAAGGTTTCAGCTCTTTTACTCAATGTGACCTCACTGGGGTCACCCGTGCCGAGGACACTTAACAATATACTTTTTAAAATATTTTTACATTTGAGAATAAACAAAGAAGACTAACTTAATAATCAGAGATAATTCACAAATTATTCAGACAGTTATAAACGCCACGTATTTATGTTTATAATTAATTTATGTATATCTATGTATATTATTTATATTACAAAACGCACAATGAAAGTTACCCAGAGTATGTCTGTAAGGAACGGTTAACATTCAATAAAATGCTGAAAATATAGTTATTATTATTATGGATAACTTATACAGCGCCATTTTCGTAATATAATACCTCAAGGGCGCTTTACATAGTGATTCTATTGTTAAATAAATTTAATTGAAGCTTTTAAATTTGTAATTTAATTAAAACAAATTATTTTGTTGTCACATGCTACGGATTTATTCAAATGATTTAGAGAACAAGTGGGTTTTAAGTTTTTTACGAAATATCACTTCACTTTCACAGCCTCGCACCTCTGCTGGGAGAGCATTCCATGCCATAGGGCCTACGACCGCAAATGCGCGTTCACTAAATTTAGTGCGCTGTTTGCGTAGAGGTATAATAACTTTTCCTCTCGCCGTAGACGTAGCTGATCTAAGAGTGAGACGTCTGTTAGCTAGTTCATATGGAATGCATAGTTCCCCTAGATATTCCGGAGCAGAGTTGTGCAGTGACATATACATAAGCCAACAGAGTTTGTATTCGATCCTCTGTGGAAAACGTAGCCAGTGTAGTTCCCGAAGTAGTGGGGTGATATGATTGAACTTAGAGATTCCGAAAATAAGTCTCGCTATTAATTGACGGGCGGCATCAACCAGCTTATTTTTGCGTATGCATTTAATTTGTCTTAACTGGTAAGAAGCATGAACTTATCGTTCTGCTAATTTGAGCGTCAAGAGAAAGCTCAGAATTGAGTAAAACTCCCAGTAGTTTGACGGTGGGTAAAGCGGTACTCCCTACATTGGGTAGGGCCGTATCCTGGATCAAATTCTGTCGTCTGGCTGAAGCCACCCATAGTTGTTCAGTTTTTGATGGGTTTAATGTTAGTCTGTTTTCAGCCATCCAGTTTCCTATTTTCTCGATGCATCCATCAATTAAATTGATAAGCACACTTCTCTCACCTGGTTTGCAATAAAAATAAATCTGTGTATCATCTGCATAGCAGTGAGACCACATTTACCAGTTAGGGTAAGTGTTAGACCTGTTTATTGTAATAAAGGATGAACATTCCACTTTCGGATCTGACCCTAGCAGTTGTTAAATTACAATCAACCTGTAGCAATCGCACAGAAATCTTTAATCCGAGTAATTTAAAAAAAACATTTCGCTATCCAAGTGACTTGCTCTTCAAAGAATTCAGAGTACTGAATATTATTCAGCAGTATGTATTGAGAACGGTAGTGGTTACACACATAAATAGAGACATTTACCCAAGCGTCAACCACAACCATAATACAAGATACTCCAATAGGGATCTGATACTAAGTGAAGGGGTCAACACTGTTCTGGCATCGAGACAAAACTATTACGTAGACAAAAAGGTCCGTAACCTTTCGCCAGAATCGTGGAAAGACAGGAATGTTGTCAAGTTGCGGAAGGTGTTGACCTCGCTCTTTTATGACATTGGTCGTAGGGAGTCAGAAAAGTTGATGCATGCCACGGATTGGAGATTCTTACTGGATGTCGAAAATAAAATATAAAAATAAGGAATAATTTAAAAAGATATATTTATATATGGCAACTATGAAGTTTCGCATGAATAAATAATCTATGTTTTTATGAATGTATGTATGTGTATGTGCATGGGTGTATGTGTGTGTGTGTGTGTATATATGTATATGTGTGTATGTATATGTATCAAAATGTGTATACGAATAAGTTTATATTTTATTTGTCTGTGCTCTCTATTAATTTGTTAACTATTATCATATATTAGAATGTAGTTGCCTAGCTTGGAACGGGGTATGTGCCCTTGTTAGCTGGGCAAAGTTAACGTAAAATTGTATTTTAATGGAGTGTAAATAAATAAATTATTATGTCATTCTTGAACATATTTATTTATTTTTATTTTATTTTATTCAGAAAACATACATTCATACAAAATAAGTATTAAAAACAACAATTTTTTAACATGATAAGGCCGATTAAGTTTTCATAAATTAAAAAAGATATAAACATTAAATGAGACAAAAAAATAAAAAAATTAATAAGAATTTTGAGTGAGAAAAGAATAATTGTTGACATTTGCGTTTTCCATGGAGGTAATAAACAAAAATAACGAATGTACACTCCGAGCCATCCACATATGTTTTTGTTGTCTATTGTTTGTATCTATATTGTCATTCTTTTCTGTTCATGATGTTCTCATGTTTATTGTTCATTAATGTAACTTTTTTTTGGCCGATGTTATCATGTTTTGGTAGAAGACCCCAAAAAAGGGAAAATAAAGACACCATTTATTTATTTTTTCATTAATTAATTTTTTAGTTACATTGAAAACACTACAGAGTATTCAATTAATTCTCAGCACATTACAAAATATACATATCAGATTTATTAAATAGAAAAGAGAAAAAAAAGTCATGTAAAATAGGCGTACATATTACAATTTGGAAATTGCCCGCGGAGCACCCATTAAGAAACACTGTTCTGAGGGTAGAGAATCAACAATGACGTGCAAAAACTATTAGAATGGACAAACAAAAACTTCTTAACACTAAATGCCAAGAAATGCAATATAATACATTTCGAAACACAAAAGAAGAACCATAACATGAACATAAAAATAAACAACGAATCTCAAAGAACTAGAACATGTGACTTACCCAGGACTCACAATGGACAGACAATTAAAATGGACAAAACACATAGACGGACTCACTAAAATAATGGCATCACTACATAGCCTCTTCTACAAAATTAAAGATTTTATACCAAGAAAGGAAAAAAATATGATGTACGAAGCCTATGTCAAAAGTAAATTGAGTTACATGATCCCCTTCTGGGGAACTGGTAACAAGACAGACATAACAAGAATACAAAGACAACAAAATAAAATTCTTAAACTAACATACAACCTACCCTACCTGACCTCTACGACTGAACTGTACAAAAAAACACACCAGTTTGACATAAACTACTTGACTAAAATTGAGACCTTAAAAATTGTGCACAAAATAACACTGGGAAACATACAAGACGACGACATAATATTAGTCAAAAATGCTGACATACACAAATATAACACCAGACAACAAAAACACTATCATATTGAAAAAGCAAAGACAAACACAGGACAGTCAAAAATACTACATAATGGACTTAAACACTACAACGACCTACCTTACTACTTGAAAACTTTTACTGGAGACAAATTTGAAATCAATCTGAAAAAGCACTTGGTGACTGAACTAACTAGACTAGACGAGACATAAAATGACTAAACAATATTAAATTTCAATAAATAAAAAAAATATTCAGAATGCCACCCCAGAAATTCCTCGCGCTTGTTCGAAAATTTTAATACATAGTCGTCTTTAAAAAACAATGTGTTTTAGTGGATTTATTATAATTAATTTTAGATCACACCTCTTCTTATCAGAGGCATTATTTTGTACACTGATTTAAAAGGTCACTGGGGCAAAATAGATATTATTTCATGCTTGTATGAACTCTGTATCATACCTATATCCGAATAGATGCTGAAAATCTGGCTTTTAGAATGTGGTTTTATATTGAATTTTTTGTCAATATATTTATTTTTTGGGTTATATTTATTTATTTAACTTTTTGTACATAATGTTATTTGTACATTGACGGGCTTATTGCCAAATGGCAATTTCTTCCAACCAACCAATAAAATAAAAGTTTTAGATTTATAATTCAAGTTACACAACATATTCAATAGAAAAAAATATTAAAAAGCTAAAGATATATAAAAATAGAAATAAACGTATTTGTTTATAAATTACCTTAAATCAAAACTATTACTCAATAAGAAAAGGGAAAAAAGAGGAAAGAGGAAAGAGGAAAGGAGGAAAGGAGGAAAGATTAAGGAAGAGAAAGGAGATATTTCTTCAGACGTGGTTTAAACAGAGATAATGTAGTAACATCTTTGATGGTGGATGGGAGATGATTCTACAGTCAAGCCGCATAGACACTACATGAGTTAGAGAAGAAAAAGGAATTGTGGATGGGTATTAAGAGAGTGCCTTGAGAATTAGAACGAAAAGGTAAACCATGTCCATCTTTGGTATTTGTTGGATTTGGCCATGCCACATCTTTCTCGGTCTTCCTCTATTTCTGCATCCATCAACATACGCATTGTAAATATTCTTAGCCGTCCCTTCGCTGTCCATCCGCTCTACATGTCCAAACCAGCACAGAGCTCATTTCTTGAGTTTGTCAATAATGCTTGCCTCATCCTTACATAATGTACGGATCTACATGTTTTGCCACACATTCGCCTGAGAGATCGCGTTTCGACAGCATTCAGCCTACTTTCATCCCTGTTTTTCCAAGTCCATACTTCGCTCCCATACATCAGGGCCGGGACCGGACTCCATTGTGAACTGCTAATTTTGCCTCTTGCGACAAACATTTATTTGCCAAGGTTGATTTAAGTGCACCGTTCACTCTGTTCCCGGCACTCACCCTCCTTTCAATATACATAACAAATAAGGAATTATATGAAGAACAATCTTATGCGAGCTCAACAAAATTATATTTTGGAACTAAGAAAGGAGCTAGAAGAAAGGATCCAAGGCGGTGAAGGAAACCTTGCCATTCAATAATTCCATCTTTATATTTAAAAAAACAGATGAAACAGTTAGAATTCTTACTACGATAATTGACCTGGAGACTTAATTACTGTGGGTTCTTATAATCAAAATACAATCAATATTGGTTTATTTATTTATATACACGCCCTACGGGCTTTTACATTTATTAGAAATACATTCAGATGCTGCAGTGAAACATAAGTCTGTACATTTAGTTAAAATTAAAGATAACATAAGAAAAACTAAAAGATACAATAATAAGTAGCAATAAGGAAATGTACCAACATACGGGTGTGTAGAAAGATATTTAATAAATTTAGGTACATATAAAAACACACACATACATATATACACAAAAGTATATAAATTACTGTTGCCGACGTAACGCGGCCTTTGTCAACTTGGCGGCCCTTCCTGGGGCCTTTCGATATAATTTTAGCATAGGGACTTCAGTATGTGTAAGCGAGGTACTACCTCCCCAATTAGACCAGTATTTGTCGCTTTCGGGGGTGGTCATCGCCATACTGAAGCATGTATAGACTAGGAATCATTTAATGTAATATTTTTGACTGCCTACTATGTTATTTAATGTATCATAAAATAAACTGTTCATTATTCTGTGTGAATGTTGATCGCCGCGCGGTCGGCGGAAAACTGCGGCCGGGTAGCGGGAGGGGGGCGTCCTTATACGTGGCGCGAGAGACCGATAGAGCGGGCGAATGTGCTCGCTATCTCTCTCGCCGCGTGATTGGTCAACCTAGTACCGCCCGCTATTGGCCTAGCACCGCCGCCGCACGGCAAAATGTATCGTATATATAGCCCCGCCGGGCAAATAATAAATAAGTCAAATCGTCACGCTACTAAGGGCTTTTACTCTCCACCTCGTCTCCCTGCCTCGCTTCAAACCGGACCTCACCGCCACCTGGAATATTCGACCGCCGCACAGTGTTTTGAGCCATACAAGCTACAAGATAAAAAGTCACTTTTGAATTCTTAAACGATGACGTCATGGGGGCATTACCAGATAGTTAGTGTGACGATTGTAAGCCTAACTGGGGTGATTAATGCTTAGGGTGATTCATACCAGAATATGAAAGTCGGATAATTGGTTTTTGAAAGCCTAATTACATTTATTTGCATTTTGGCGTCCGACGTGTAAAGGTTGTTTATCAAGTTTAAAGTTTTTTATTTCGATTTAAAAAAAAATGGAAGCTATTTTGGAAGGTATGTTGTATGGTTTTTTTTCTAATATTTTAATGTATTTCATTCAGGTATTTAAAAAAACAATAATTTAACTTATGTATTTTTCAGTAGTTAAAAAAATATCAATTTCTAACTTCTCGAGAATTTATCTCGGAGAGTATATCAAAGTAGCAAAATATTATTTTTATTTTTCAATAGACCAATTTATTGTTAATTCATTACAGTTTCGATATTTTACCGCACGAAGTTGCATCTATCTTATTTTGTTATTTTACAGGTACCAGATACGAGATTTCCAGGCAAGAATTGTACGTGATGTGGAAGAGTTTGACGAAGAAAGAAAGGCTTCAAGGAGTGATAAATAATATTGTTAGTAAATTTGAAGTCGGTGAACTCGGTACAAGTGGTGAAAAACTGTTAAAAAATCAAATTGAGCTTATTTGTTTAAATATAAGCAGAAAATGGACCGAATCTGGCTGTAAACTAGATAGATTTGTTAATAAAAAATTTGAATGGCTCGGCGGTAGTGAAAATATTTTGATATGTGAAAACTTTCGACAAAGTCCTTCAGTAGACATGAATGAACCATCTACGTCTACTGGAAGGCCCGCAAAGGATTTCGGGGCATGCAGTGATCAGTGCAAAAGGACAAAAGTGCGTGATTTAGTGAGTACGAAGACATCTGAAGAACTTTCGTTTGCCACGCAGGTATCTATTCGAGCATCAGGAAAACGCACAGTTGCCGATCTCCTAAAGAAAATTTAGAAAGCTACTCCCAATGAAGTAGCAAAAATACGTAGGGAACGTAAACAAGTAAACAAACAGCGGGCATTGACAATTGAGGAAGCGCTAAGTTTATACGTTGACTGTAAATTATCTTCGCATTCCTACAAAGTTATGCGTAAAAATGCCATAAAAACCGACCACAAAATATATCCGGCATTTTATAGTTTAAGAAAAACAAAAAAAGCATGTTGCCTGAGCGAGGAATTTGTCAAAATAACGGAAACTAGTGCAGAAATCCAGCTACAAGTGATTTTAAATCATACGGTGGAACGATTGCTAAATGTAGAATCAGAAGTCTTAAAAGAAAGAGTTCCTTCAGGTTCTGTACTGACTCTTATATGCAAGTGGGGTGGAGATGGAAGCTCGGGACATAGTAATTATAAACAGAAATTTTACACAGAGCATGCAATAGATGAATTTTTATTTATTATGTCATTCGTTCCAATACAACTAAGGCTTAATGATGACCCTAATATAGTAATTTGGCAAAATTTGAGCCCTTCCTCAACCTCTTATTGTCGTCCTATTAAATTTATTTTCGCCAAAGAAACTGATATTCTTACTAAGTCTGAAATCGAAAAACTTCAAGATGCAATTGAAAAACTTGAAAATTTTAATGTTAATATTGGAGGTGTAGTATTGTCCATAAAATTTAAAATGCTTTTAATAATGGTAGATGGTAAAATTTGCAACGTTTTGGCTGAAAATAAGTCAACCATGTCCTGTTATATTTGTGGCGCCAAACCCAGTGAAATGAACTCTATTAGTATTAATAGAGTTTCTCGACAAGAATTTTATTCTTTTGGCTTATCTACATTACATGCTCTTTTTATATTTCTCAAAATACATCTCTTTGAAAATCACTTATAACAAATGTTTTATTTAAAAACCTTTAAGTTTTATCATCATCGTACCATATCCGCTCCCTATGTGGAGCATATGGATTCCATAATCTGCCTCCGGCCAAGCGATCGACCTCCCGTACATCCTCCCAAGTTAAGTCTACGTACCGCAACTCTGACGCAAACTGCCCCCAAATTGTCAACAATGGACGACCAGGACGCCAAGAGCCTGATGCTTTGTAACACAGGCAAGCATGGTTAAGGCTCTCGGAAGGCATAAGTAGTACATGGCCTTGCCAGCCAAAACGCCTTGGATGACAGTAGATACCAAGGGTTGCTGTGTCCGTTGCCTCACTTCTGTGTTCCTTACAATGTCAAACTTTTAAGTTTATTTAAACCCTTTCAGTTGTCATGTTTAACATAATAAAATCAGCTGTAAAATGGTTATTCTGACAAAACAAGTGAAGGCAGATTAGTTCTCTCGGGTGAAATCTTTATTTTATGCCTAAGTATCTAATATAATTTTCAATGATTTATTTTATAGGTTGACCGATTTATCAGTCAATAGAATTAAAGTAATAATTTCAATTATTTATGATCCTTAAATACATTATTGGATGCAGATATCAATTTCCAGAAAATTTATTTCGTTTATGAAATAACAAAATGTGACATATTTTTTATAAAACGAATTATTATTACATATTTAATAAAAAAAACCTCTTTTTAGGATTAAATGAATCGCATACATGAGTTAAAAGTACATTCAGAATTTTTAGTTTCTAGCTTGTATGAAACGAAACACTGTGCGCCGCTACCCCTGGACTTAGAACTCTTTTTTCCCGGGATTTTGGACCCCGGATAATTTGGACTCTTGGCTACTTCTCCGGAACACACCCCGCCGTTCCCGCCGACGGAGAGATACCGGCCTTACAACCCGGTTGCCTGCTTCAGGATTGCGGCCGCCGGTGCTACTCACTAGCGACCCGCAAGGGATCTCTAGGCAGCGATACCTCCCCCGGAGCTTATCGTTCGTCGGCCGAGGCCCGCCTACGCCCGGCCACTCTGCATTGACATCAGCCCCAACAGTATACAGTTCTTGTGACTGGCACGATTGCTACGGAAGCCAGTGATCCGCCGCGTCTGTTACAATTACTCATTTATTAAGGAAATAAAAAATAAAAAAACAATTACAGATTTCACACTTATTTATTATGAATGCAAGAGGAGAGGGGAAAAATAATTTAATTCTAAAAAAGTAAAAATATAAATATTAAATAAAAAGTAGATAAAAGGGTGAAGACATTGTATGGCTCCAACTTTACTTTTCTCCCTCTCTCTACTTCCATAAACATTTAAATTTCTTAGTAAAAATTCACAACCAACAATAATTAATTAGATGCAGGTAGTAGATGTACACATGAATAAGAATAAATTAAGATTTGAAATTAAAAGTTAAAATTAAGATCAAAAGCAAAAGTTAAAATTAAAAGTTAAAATTATAAATTTAAATTTAAATTAAAAGTTAAAATTCAAAGTTAAAAATCAAGCAGGAGATAAATTAAAAATGTCTTCAACAGATCTGATAAAAATATGGTATTTACAATGTAATATGTCGATGTCACTAAAACTGTCATTATAGGTAATCTGTATTCTTCAAAAAGTGCTATTTTTCATATAATTAGCCATTAAGTTAGGAATGTCGAAGAGTACAGATTGACGAGTTCTACGGACAGGGACTCGATATGAAATGCCTCTAACAATTTCTGGGCTATCAATTAGGTTATTATTAATAATAATAATTAGGGATAACATATATAGCGCCATTTTTGTAATATTATACCTCAAGGGCGCTTTACAAAGTGATTTTATAAAGATATAAATTTAATTTTAACTTTTTAATTTAAGAAAATTAATGTACTTTTTCATATTACTTTTCCACCACATGCCAAGAATTTATTCAAATGATTTAGAGAACAAGTGGCTTTTAAGTTTCTTCCCAAACATCACTTCACTCTTACAGTTTCGCACCTCTGCTGGGAGAGCATTCCATGCCGTAGGGCCTGCGACCGTAAATGCGCGTTCGCCGAATTTAGTGCGCTGTTTGCGTAGAGGTATAATAACTTTTCCTTTCGACGTAGATGTAGCTGATCTAAGCGTAAGACATCTGTCAGCTAGTTCATCTGGAATGCAGAGTTCCCTTAGATATTCTGGAGCAGAGTTGTGCAGTGACTTATAGATAAGCCAACAGAGTTTGTATTCCACCCTCTGTGGAAAACGTAGCCAGTGCAATTCCCGAAGTAGTGGAGTGATATGACTGAATTTAGAGATTCCAAAAATAAGTCTCGTGGCGGCATTTCATACATCCTGTAGGCGAGTCATTTTATTCATTGGTAGACCTACGTAGATACCATTATAATAATCGACTCTAGACACTACAAACGCATTTATTAATTGACGGGCGGCATCAACTGGCAAATTTTTGCGTATGCATTTAATCTGTCTCAGCTGGTAAAAGCATGAACTTATCGTTCTACTAATTTGAGCGTCAAGAGAAAGGTCAGAATTAAGGATGACTCCCAGTAGTTTAACGGTGGGTAAAGCGGTACTCCTTCCATCGGGTAATGCCGTATCCTGGATCAAATTCTGTCGTCTGGCTGAAGCCATCCAAAGTTGTTCTGTTTTAGATGGATTAAGTGTTAGTCTATTTTCAGCCATCCAGTTTCCTATTTTCTCAATGCATCCATTAATCAAATCAACAAGCACATTTCTCTCGCTCGGTTTACAATAAATACAAATCTGCGTATCAGAGATACATGAAAAAAAATAGTAAATGAAGAACAATATTGAGAAATTTTATACAGATTAATTTATAACCTTTTGAATACTTAACATATAATTATATCTAAACAGACGAAATATATCAACTTCGCCATACTCGTTACCTAGCCGACGGCCGCTAGCCGGTGTAGTCCAGGAATTGGTGAATTGTAATAATAATTATAACTACCAGGAGATTAAAAAAATAACTTTAACTGCCGAGTATTTGGGACAGGTACTTTTAAGCTGATAACACTAGTTGATTCCGGGACGTCCAATATGCCATTTGCTATTTCATATAAATTTAATAATTCATTTATAATTCTTCTTTTACAAAGAGTTGACATATTTAGTGTACATAATCAATTATCGTAATCAATACTTTCAGTGGGTATATTAAGTTTGTAATTGATGAATCTAAGGAACTTACGTTGTACGCGAGGACATATTTATACATAAAAAAATATTGTTAAAAAAGTAGAAAGACACAATGGTATATAGTAGACTCGGTGCGCGTGGAAGCGGGAGAGAGGTGTTTATAATTGAATTTGATTCAGTGATCGTTTGAAAGAAGACAACTTGTTATCAAAGAAATCAAGACTGGTATGTTTGTTGGCAGACCTGAGAATTCTGGGCATAGGGGAATAAATACCATAGTTAGATCTATGGTTATCAGTATGAAAGAGTAAGTTTTGTACGAAAGTTACGGCGAGGTACATATAAATATATATATATATATATGTTTGGATAATTTATATAGCACCATTTTTGTGAAAATCACCTCAAGAGCGCTGTACAGTAAAAAAATATCCCAGCACGTCTTGCAGCTACAGAGCGTATGGATAGTAAGAAATCTAGCCCCTATTTACAATTTTTTTTATCATTTAATTTGACAATGAAGTTTAGAGTTTAAGTGGTATTTTAAAAAACAAATTCATAAAAATAGAAGTTAGATTGCAACAAGTCTTGCAGCTACTGAGCGCATGGACGGTTGAAATTCTAGACCCCTAAATTTAGATATTTGATAGTTGATAACAATTACATAATATGATTTATATAATATGATAGCATCACAAAAAGCATCTTGCAGCTACAAAGCGCATCGACGAGTGGAATTTCAGCAACATAAGAATGATTTTAAAAAGTTTACTATAAAAAAAAACACAATATTAATACATCGAGCAAAGAACTAGTAAGTCTGGCAATTAAGTGAACATGTAACAGCACAAAAAGTGAACATGTAACAGCACAAAAAGTAAACGATAAAAAACTAAACAAAGAGAGCATGCCTTAACTTATTATTAAGGTTAACAAGATTTAATGGTCAAGACATATGTGATAAACAATTTATAAATTAAATATATTTGCAATGTTATTATTAGAACACACATAACAATATGTATGATATGTGTGCCCTATTTTAAGATTTAAATAATAATAATAATAGACGATACTCGAATCCGAAGGGTCTCTGTTTTAGGGTCTATTGTCCTTTTCATAGTACATAACTGTAAAAACGTTTGGTTCACATTAAGGTTTATCTGAGCAAGGATATCATGGGCATCCATACAGTTGGATATTAATTTGTGCAAGAATATTTTCTTGTATCATATCTGAGAGTTCATTTGTAATCCATTCTTTCCTCGCTTGAGGTCGATCTTTTCCAATAATTTCGTCTTCTGCAGTGTGGATTGCCCTTTTTATCTCTGCCCAGACCTGGTTTACGTTTGCTTCCTCATTCACCGCACATTCTTGGGTCTTTTCTGTAAATTGACCGTTGATCTCTTTGGTTTTTAACGTTTTGATATTCCACGAATGATTGGTTTTCTTTTTCAGCTTTTTTAAATTTCAAAACCATATTCCAGTGGCTGTCTTAATCCGGGTTGAAATAACTTTCAGTCCATTATTAGGTTCTTAAATATTTCTTCAACTTGAAGTCAAAACCGATCAACTACGACCTCCCGTGTATAACGATACTTCAAAACAAGTATTTGCGAATACTACTTATTGCTAAGTAAGTAGTTTAAGCTTCTTAAAAATAATTAATGTGGTTATTGGTCCAACAAGCAAGTGGATTAGATTATATAATTTGCGTAAATTGAAATGAAATTATGGAAATTATTTTATCAACTATAATGAATAATTTTTAATAATTTCACGGTAAGAACTTTTTCACCAATGTGACTTAATGAATGATGAATCAAATCACGTCTTTTGGAAACCGTGTAATCACAATCGCAGCAGGAAAACATTTTGTTGTTTTCATGAGTCAGCTTGTGAGCATTTAAAATATCCCTACGTGAACATTTATACTCGCATTCTAGGCATGAGAATGGATTCTCACCTGTATGCGTCAACATATGTGATTTTAAAAGACTTTTTTGTGAAGATTTATATTGGCACTCTGAGCATGAGAATGGTTTCTCACCAGTATGATTCAAAATGTGTGATTTTAACAGACGTTTTTGTGAACATTTATATTGGCATTCTGAGCAACAGAGTGGTTTCTCACTAGTATGAGTTAACATGTGTAATTTCAAAACACTTTTTTTGAACATTTATAAAGACATTCTAAGCATGAGAATGGTTTTTTACCAGTATGAGTAAACATGTGTCCATTCAAATAAGTTTTAGAAGTACATTTATATTGGCACTCTGAGCAGGAGAGTGGTTTCTCACCAGTATGCGTAAGCATGTGTAATTTCAAATCCTCTTTTCTTGAAAATTTATGAAGGCATTCTAAGCATGAGAATGGTTTTTCACCAGTATGAGTTAGCATATGTAATTTCAAACGAGCTTTTCTTGAACATTTATAATGGCATTCTAAGCATGAGAATGGTTTTTCACCAGTATGAGCAAACATGTGATTCTTCAAAACACTTTTGTTTGAACATTTATATGGGCATTCTGAGCATGAGAATGGTTTCTCACCAGTATGAACTAATATGTGTCTCTCCAATTTACTGTTAAATTTACATTTATATTGGCACTCTAACAGGACATACTTGTACATATATACACTATCCTTTACAAAAACCCACACACCCATATTTAACCCTTAAATGCATGATTTTGTAAATTGCGTATTTAAAGGTCTTGTTTTTTTGGTTTTATTATTATAATTATTTATTTTTATGATTAAAAAAGTCTAATATATATTTACAACACAATATTTGCATCTATACTTATTCTAACATTATTTATCACTATTATACACTTAATATCCTAATTTATAATATTAACTGTTTCATATGTACATTTTCATTAATTATATTCACTATTTACACTATATATTACCTAATATTTTTCACAAATATACTTTATACATTTAATTTGAAATATATTTACATTTAGATTAACAAATTACAACAGGGATGGAGAATACCTTAAATAAGGGAATATGGAAGTCTAGGAATTTATTTCTTTAACTTCACTTAAATCAACAAATGGAAGAACCTGAAGAAATATGGATGTTCAAACATAGGCAAAATGGTGAATGTTACACGGTGTGTAAAGTGGCCAGTTTAACCAGCCAATGACAGGTCATAAGCCCTGTAAATGTCTTTGTTTATTCTCAAATGTAAAGACATTTTAAAAAAGTATATTGTTAAGTGTCCTCGGCACGGGTTACCCCAGTGAGGTCACATTATTTTTTTGACTAACTATAGTTTGTAAGAGAAAAAAATGAATAAATAAACTCAAAAAAAAAAACGTTTATTCCCCAAATCTTGATGACTATCCACCGCTTTCACTGGCATATAACACATGAATTAGTTAAGTTTCCCACCAGTCTGACGATGTCGGTCGAGACAAAACAATGTCCATGAAGTCACATGTGAAAAATATACATAAAAGTAGAATAAAACTAAATAATTTATTTTTATTATTGTAATTAAAATAGGCTTAATCTACAATTATACATCTGAATGTTTCTTGTAAAACCTGTATTTTAAAATGTCTTGTCTTTGGCTCAATGTAACACGACGTTTGCAAAGGATTTTTTAAGCCGTCTTTTAAGAGTTACCTAATAAACAATCTCTGCACTATTGTAACGGAATTTATGCTACACGATCCTCCACAGCAAATAATAGCATATTGTAACAACGACTGGACAATACACACTTTTTATTGTTAAATTTTGAAGATCCACATACGCTCCTAAGTGGGGCATGTGGACATCACCAGCTGCCTCCAGGAGACCCTATCGCCAGCCAGCACTCTCGCCTTCCACGTCAATCCAGCGCCCCTTAGTTCCGCCGAATAAAGTCGAAAGATCGTCATCGACGGCCTTCCAGGACGGCGTGATCCCGCAGTTTAAAGAAGAGGCAACTAGGGTTTAGGTTCTCCTGAGGCATGCGCAGCACGTGTCCGAGGCAGGTCCACCGCCGCATCCTCAAGACGCTCGTTATAGGAGGCTGCTGCGTCCCGTTCTCGGACTTCAATGTTAGTTATAAAATCGAACCACCTTATACCTAATATTCTTTTCAAGCGCTTACTCTCAAAACTCCGAAGTTTGGTGTTTTGAGCTTTGGTTAGGTGCCAAGATTCGCACCCATATAGGAGAACTGGCATTATACAAGAGTTGAATAATCGGCACTTCGTTTTGACCGAGTATAGACTAGAGTTCCAGACAACACGCGTCATGTTAAAAGTTGCTTCAGCAATTCCTAGGCGGGTTGCGAGCTCTTTATGCTGTGCATACTTCCATCCTCAGTTATGTGTACTCCCAAGTATTTAAAGCTGTCAACTTTCTCAATAAGATATTCGCTAGTCTAATAAATTAACATTAATTTAATAGTAAATGTTTTTCAATGTTCAAAATTGTAATAATAATTAGGCTGGTTATTGGCCTAATATCTAAGTGGATTAGATAACATTTTTTAGCATAGTCTTTTGAGAATTAATGAATTTATATTACACGATCCTCCGATTTTAAATTGTTAAATTTTTAAGATATTTGCTATAGTCCTTAAAATATAGCTTATTTAGAATGACAGTTGTCAGCAAAAGTTACAACATAACTTTGTGGTAACGTCTTAGGAGTGATTTATATCGACACACGAAAAATCATTTGTTTCTGGCATGTTAATTTATTTTTGTAATACAATGCTTGACATATAAATCAACATAAACATATAAAATCAGCTTTAAAACTAAAAAAAAACTAAATAAACCTAATTATTAACGACATTCAAAGAAGATAAGATCATTTTGCAAAACATTAGATATGGGACAAATCGATCAATGTATATTGATCGAATAAAAAAGAATTCATTTGATGCTGTTCATGAAAAAAGGATAAATGTCTTATTTTTTGGTGAATAATTGTCTTAAGCCACTAGAATAAGCTTGTTTTTGCCTTTTTATATCAATTTTCAGAAACAGAGTCTCATGTTTGCATGAAAAAACTGATGAAATCGATTGATCGGTACAGGATCAGTGATCAGTAATTTCCCATCACTAGTGACATTAGTTTGACAGCTGTCATTTTTATCAAGCTAAATTAATTAGCTATATTTTAAGGACTATAGTCTAATGAATAAACATTAATTTGATAGTAAATGTTTTTCAATTCTACTTGTTAATATATACGTAGTTCAAAATTGTAAAAATAATGAGACTAAATGTTATAAAATATTTGTATACAACTACTTACAGGCTTTTATAGGTCTACAGGTTTCGAGACGCGCCCATCTCTTCGTTAGGACACCGATTAAACCAATATGCAAACTAACATGCAAAACCCACTATCCACATTCACTTTAGTTGTTGCTCAAAAATACAAAACCAACACGACATGCATTTAATAAGCAGATGCACTGATAAGGACAAACGTGCACTGATTAAATTATGAAAATATTCTATGTTGTTTGAGAAATAGTTAAAAAAAGGGAGTGATGGTGGAGGGAGGTAAGCTTAATAAGTTTAATAGGGTGACCATATGTTGTTTGTTTTGTTGGTTTGCTTGTTGGTTTAACTTGTGTCCCGATGAAGAGACGGGTACGTTTTGAAACGGGTAGACATAGAAAAGTCGGTAAGTGGTTATATACAAATATTAAATAACATTAAGTAAAATTAAAATTTTCAAATTCAAAGTTAATGCTTTGAATATTATAAATAATTAGACTGGCTATTGGCCTAATATCTAAGAGTCTTAGATAACATTAAAAAAAAATGAAATAAAATTACGCGTGTTTTTAATTAACTATCATAAATATTTTTTAATAATCTTACAGTGAGAACTTTCTCACCAATGTGATTTAGTGAATGAGGAATTAAATCACGTCTTTTGGAAAATGATTTGGTTTCTCTCTAGTATGAGTCAACGAATGTCTTTTTAAATGAGCAATTCGTGAACATTTATATGGGCATTCTGAGCATAAGAATGGTTTCTCACCAGTATGAGTCAAAACGTGTGATTTTAAATTATTTCTTAGTGAACATTTAAATGGGCATTCTGAGCATGAGAATGGTTTCTCACCAGTATGAACTAATATGTGTCTCTTCAAACCACTTTTAATCTTACATTTATATTGGCACTCTGAGCAGGAGAATGGCGTCTCGCCAGTATGAGTAAGCATGTGTGATTTTAAAGAACTTCTTCGTAAACATTTATATTGGCACTCTGAGCAAGAAATTGTTTTTTCGCCAGTATGAGCCAACATGTGTATTTTTAAAAGACTTTTTCTTGAACATTTATATGGACATTTTGAACAGTCAAATGGTTTCTTATCAGTATGAGTCAACATGTGCGATTTGAAATTACTTTTATGTGAAGATTTATATTGGCACTCTGAGCACGAGAATGGTTTCTCACCAGTATGAGTTAACATGTGTGATTTAAATTACTTCTTAGTGAACATTTATATTGGCACTCTGAGCATGAGAATGCTTTCTCACCAGTATGAGTGAACATGTGTGATTTTAAATATTTTCTTCGTGAACATTTATATTGGCACTCTGAGCACGAAAATGGTTTCTCATGAGTGTGAGTAAACATGTGCAATTTCAAAATAGTTTTTGATGAACATTTATATGGGCATTCCAAACACGAGAATGCTTTCTCACCAGTATGAGTGAACATGTGTGATTTTAAATTACTTCTCAGTGAACATTTATATCGGCACTCTAAGCATGAGAATTGTTTTTCACCAGTATGAGTCAATGTGTGTTTTTTCAAAATACTTTTTGATGAACATTTATATGGGCATTCTGAGCATGCTAATGGTTTCTCACCAGTATGCGAAAACGCGTGTGATTTTAAATGACTTCTTTGCGAACATTTGTATTGGCACACTGAGCATGAAAATATTTTTTCACCAGAATGAGTAGTACTTGAACAGTTAAAATCCATTTCTTTTGCTTGTAAACCTGAAACAACAAAAAAAAATTGAACTATACTTCATACAAGTTTACCAAAGGGTTGTCAATGAAATAGACTTTTCCAACCAGCATACAATTTCAGACTTTCTATGGTAAGACTGTTTCTAATTCAAAACTTAATTAATTAGACAATGTGTTGAGTATGTCTGAATGTTCGCAGGCAGGCTGGATTTCCTCCCTTGGGAGTTATTTAGATCTAAATTTGTTGCAACAGAAAGGGAAAACCTTTTTGAAGGGATTATGAATGTCAAGATTTTCAATTTAGTACTTTTTTCTTTATAACGCATCCCTTTCTCATAACATAATGTAATAATGAAATCATATTTAATTTACTGAATACTTTTTTAATACATTTGTATCGGACATCGCCGCCCGTATGGCAAAAAAGGCGGAATGCGGCGGTAAGTTCCGATCGTTTAAAATATCATCAAACCTAGCGGCCCTTGTTGGGGGTCATAGACGTAGGCGGTTTTTACACGAGGAAACATGTTCGACTGAGCGCTGAGAAGTCCTTAGATCTCGATGGCAGCTAAAGCTTCGCGAATCGTCGCTAAGGCTACACGCGGCGCTTCAACCAGAGCGGCCGGCACCAGTGTTTTTACAAGTTTTTCTATGTATATTTTCTATATTTCGGCTAGAAGTCTCGATTTTGTAATCTAATAAGCTGCCCCTTTAATAAAGACGGTTAATTATGTCACTTGCGAGGGCAGACGTTAGAATATCGAGACTCTAGCCATAAATATGTATAGGGTTGTGAGGTACTAGGCCTCACTGAATCCCACTAAAACGTGTGTCACTCTTTTAATCGGTATGTAGGATCTTTTCCCGTGTTATTTATGTATTAATTGGGACACAGGAATGATGCCTACATACTTCATTTTTATGTCAAATGTATACCGAGGGTGTTATATGACTTTAAAAGTACTGATGTAAAAATAAAATATAAAAATGTCCAGCCAATGAGAGAGCGTCCTACGCGTTAATTCGGGGCAGCCCGACCCCCTCTCGCTCTCTCCTGCGGCTTAGGTATGCTGTCCCGCACCCTGTCTGACAGCGACACGGTGCAAATAATTTAATAGAACCTGTGTGTTTTTTGTGAATAAAGTTGTGTATAAATCAAGACTAAGCGTGTTTTATTGGAACTACGCCCTTTCCGCCATCGATTCCGCCGTCTCCCCTTCTTGGAGTATATCACCGCAAACCCAGCCAGAGGAGCCTATCTCACCCGAGATAGCCGGACTACAGCAGCTACAGAGCCACCCCTAACTATATACACGGCGAGGTGTCGTGTATAACATTATTATTTATACAATAGAAATAAATAAAACAGCCAGAAAATTACACCTTTCTAGTTTGTTAGTCTTCCAATATATTATATAAACTCCGAGAGAAGAGACTCAGGCAGAAACATAAGATTTTCCAGCAAACTCGACGACTATGAAAGGAGAGTTATTTGACCATTTATTTGTCAGACCATTCAGATAATATCAGATTTCAAGAAAAAAATGCAAAATATCAGAGACGTGTGCGAAGGCTATATGGAGTATTATCATTAAAGCATGGGGTAAAAAATGACTTATTACATACTTCTTCTTCTAGAGCCTTGCCGGTTCCGCCCGACGTTGGCGATCACTACAGCGAAAGCATAAATATCTGTCCTGCGCTAATTTTACATTTTGCATCCAGGACGAGCGATTATTGATGTACTCGCCGTAGTGATTCCTGGGAAAAGATGACTAGAGTAACCTGTTGCCTTCTATGATAGATTTTCTGTCGGGGTTACCTACCTTAGCTGGTTGATTTTGGTTTTGAGGCGCCAAAATCTAGCCATTCACCCTCTCGCTATCTGCTGTGACCACACCGTTATGATGTGAACCCATTGCCCAGAGTTGCAACGTGGATGCTAACGAGTTGGACTAGTCAGTAGTGTTGCTGGTGGAATGCAACTGGGCGTTCGCAGCATTTTATAAAATCACATCATCCAGCAAGATGTGACTCACTGCGACCCTACTTTGAACACCTTCACTACAGACCAACTATTAAATCAAAATAAGATTTAATTTATCGACGTAATGGAAAAAGTACTCAGGGACATCTTCGAGAAAGATTCTATCCCATTGATGGGCGATATAATATTAATATAAACCTCTTGGACTATAATATTGGAACCGTTCTAAGATAAGAAAACATGATAACTTCACTTGGATTGTTGGATAAGATGTATTGCGACGTAACGAGGGAAGCAGTTGTACAGCAGAGGACAGTCAGCTCGTGCCTGGACCATGTTTATACTCGCGACAGAGATACGTTTTACTTACTTGAGGCGATTTCATTTCTACGAGACGAATCCAAACATTCTTGTTTGATGTCAGGATAATGAATGTCCATCTCCGTGAATATAATTATATCACTGGTTATCCTAGGCTCGTCAGTACTGGTCCCCGGTTCAGCCTTCACGGTAGCAACACCTGGCTCCTCACTTCCGTGCGAACATGGCACCCCCTCCCCAGTACGGAGAATATCTCCTTCTACACCGCCAGTCCCCGGTTCAGTCTTAATATTCACCAAAGCTATTTCCATTGTGTTTCCTTCGTGAAATACAAAGTAAATATCATGAAAATTGTACAAAATACATAAAATAATGCACAAGCGCATGGGAGGTCGGGATTCTAGTTCTCCGTATAACTAAATTTCAGTAACATATTAGAGCTAGATTACAACAAGTCTTGAAGTCAAGGAGCGCAAGGACGTGAACCGTCAGCATTCTGGCCTCCATTTATGGTAAAGCCTTTTTTATGAAATGGTGGTCATTAGTACTACACGTGAAAGATAAACCATATAATATATTGTTCTACTTTACATACAGGAATCGTTACTTACTTTTAAGAGCAAAAACTTAGTTTAATCGTCAAATTATATTGTGATTTATGTATTTTGTATCCTAGATATACGAACGCGTGCAGCTTAGTGTTTGACAGAAGAGGCTCAGATAATACTACATTTTAGATGCTGCAGTAGATCAGGGTTGCATAGAATAACCATAGAGAATAAATTTAGGGACCTACCTGATTGTCTCAGCATGTAACAGCCATATACAAACAATTAACGATCGTTTCCGTATAAGGGTCGGCAGAGAGGACAGAACGCCCTGTCACTCTTTCTTTCCATACAGACCTTGCTTATAGACTGTTGACTCGGTCATGCCATATTTTTATCGGTCTTCCTCGTTGTCTGCGCCATTAACAATCGCACCGTACATATTGGTTTTGTCGATAATGCTTGTCTCAGCCTTTCATAAGTAAACCGAGTAGTTTATGGCGTATTTATTGTAAACTCTTTTTGCACGAGCGGTGCTATGTATGTTTATCTATAGTTGTGTATTCAAAAGCATAGTATTGTTTGTGCAACAATTTGGTTTTATTTCCATATGTTAACAACGCAAACTGTGCAATTATTTTACCTACGAAGTATTAAATGTAAAAAAACCAATGTCTGCTCTCCTTCCCTTTCCGCATCTTCATTTCAAAATCTTTCAGTTCTTTTATACTTTTGTCTATGTTTATAATTAACACCCACGGTGACATGACACATTCCTGTTTGACTCTCACCCCAAACTTCGACAATACTTTTCATAATTATCTCTATCGAATTGATGGAGGATGGATGGATGCTTTTTGGAGATCGACAAATGTACAGATAAAGTTTTGGTTTTTGGTAAGAAAGTTTTCCGTCTGAAAAAATGAACGCTTAAGAAGTTATTTTTTATTTCAATTTTCAGGAGATTTAATTTTTATTGTTTTAAGGGGTCCGGTTAATTTTTTTGATTTTCCAAAAAACTAGTTCGTCAATAAATTAAGTTAAACCAATTTTGTACTTTCCAATTTTAATATGTCTATCATAATATTTTTTGTTTGATGCTTTATTGATTTTTTATATAATTTTCTCTAGCAATTTTCTGGCTAAATTATAATTCGAATAAAGTAAAAGATAATCAATAAAATTATCAAACGTGTACTAAAAATCAGATTTTTTAACTAAGGAAGAAGGGATTATCGCTTTGTATCCAATTTCTTGAGGAAACATTAGATTATTATTGTAAACGAGGAACAAGAATCCCAATCGTTCATGCATTCTGTAGCCGCAAGACGTGCTGGGATGTTTATTAATTATACTGCGTCCTTGAGGTGATTTTTATAAAAATGGCACAATTTCAATTCTCCAACTATGTGAAATAATAAACAAACAAACAAACAAACACTACGCCGTTTCCTCGCAAGGATAAGCAGATATAGTCTCACTTTCATTTCTTTCAAAAACCGTCACATTCAATTTATCGAAATTCATCACCAAAATGCTTCCATCACCAGATTGCACTTCTGATTAGTTGTAAGCAGAAAGCACGGAATCCTCTTTATTTATTTAACTTTTTGTACGTAATGTTATTTGTACATTGGCGGGCTTATTGCCAAATGGCAATTTCTTCCAACCAACCAATAAAATAATAGTTTTATTTTTATTAATAAAGATTAAAAATCCAAAGGTATATAAAAATAGAAATAAACTTATATGTTTATAAATTACCTTAAATCAAAATTTTTACTCAATAGGAAAAAAAAGAGGAAAGAGGAAAGGAGAAGAGATTAAGGAAGAGAAAGAAGATGTTTCTTCTGACGAGATTGAAACAAAGATACTGTAGTAACATTTTTGATGGTGGACGGGAGATGATTCCACAGTCGAGCTGCATGGATACTATAAGAAATGGTGTTAGAGAAGAAAGAGAATTAGTGGATGGATATTAAGAAAATTCCATGAGAATTAAAACGAAGAGGTAAACCATGAACTGATAAGCGTTGAAATTTTGCGCAGGTATATAGGAGCGTTAGGACGATGAAGTACATTGAACAGAAGTGAGAGGGAGTGATAGTCTCTCCGCTGTCTAATTTTGAGCCATTTCAGTTGCCCACAATAATCAGAAATGTGGTCATATTTCCTTAGACAATAAAAGGTAGCTTATGCATGCATTCTAAAATCGTTTTTCGCCATATAAAAGGCAATTCACAGATCAATCACCCATTTTTGCTGCCATTCTTAAGTCTTTGGTGACATCAAACATCCCTGTTTGACTTCTTCATTAATGTCAAACCACAATGAGTATTCTCCATTTACCCTAAAACATGCTGTGCTGTCTTTATACAGAGAAGCAATAGTCCGTGTCAGACTTCCGCTAACTCCATACTCCGACAACACTTTCCATAATTTATCTCTGTCAACTCCAACAATCCCTTTATGCATATCGGCAAATGCGCAGAAAAGCTTATGAAAAATTAAAGTAATAATCATTATTTAAGAATTAATGTATTTCAATTTTTTTTTAAAGTTGCTGATTTGTATTGAATGTTCGCTGTGTGTAGTCTATGGACTAGAAGGAGGTTGGGCCATGTGCCATGTCCTTTGATTGCGTATTTTTTCCTGTTTTAAATGTCTTAAGCAAATTTACATTGACAAGTGTTGTATTCCTTAATTTTTTTGTTTTTCATACCAATAAATTGTATAGACGAGAAATGATATGTTTAAATTTTTCCATAAATCGAAAAATTTATTATTAGTTTATTTGTAATATGGCATATTCAATTTAATGGGTTTCTCTTTTGCTAGGTAAACTGAGGATCAGGGAAATCCACATTAAATTCATTCTTCAAATATCCTGGTTTTGTTTTAGCATAATCTTACTATAAACAATAGTGCATTATACTTTAAAGTTTCATTGCCGTTCTATGGTATTTCATTCTATTATTGAAAATTCCGAAAGATATCAATCTATATTAGTATAATCTGTGGATGTCAAGCGCTAAGCGGCGCGCTCCGTATATCGAGGATACAAAATACATAATTTATCATATAATTTGACGATTGAACTAAGTGTTTACATGTAAAAGTTAGTAACAATTCCACTATGTAAAGTAGAACAACATATATCGCTTTCCTTTCACGTGTGGGCCCCGCTCGGTATGACAGGTGACAGCTAATCCGACATATTAGATTTCTTTCTTGTTCGATGGCTACATAAAGCAGCCGCGATGGTTGACCACAAATCATATGATTTGGCTTTCCGGACACATCTTGTAGGCAAAGGTGTATCCAACCGTCATTCTTTTATCGTCGGGTGTATTTTGCGGCTATACTGTCACGTGGGGGTAACGCTGAATATAATACAGTAGCATTAACCGTAGACAGCCATCACTGTCGCGTTTTTATTTATCTTCCTATTATTCATGAGTAAAGCTATTAAATAAAGCAACGGTGGCTTCCGTGGTGCAGTGGTCAAGACGCTCGACTCACTCACGGAAGGTTCCGGGTTTGATTCCCGGTGAGAACACAAAAATTCAATGTGATGTTTCTCAAGCCTGGGTGTTTTGTGATGTAATTCACTACTGTTGGGCCTCTGGCCTGTTGTGATACAAAAATAAAACAATAATGTATTCAGATTCTTTTCAAAAATATTTATGACAAAATACATCGTTTTACGTTACACGTTGTTATACCATATGGTGGTATATAAAATCAGTAATAAGACTGCATATGTTTGACTAATGTTATTTCTAATACTTATTATTACTATGTTTAGAGAGCGACTGTTTACTATGAGAGACAAATCTAGAATGAATTGCCAAGCTGTATGCAGACGACTGTAGGTATATTGTTGTTACCAACAATATAGCTACATTCCTTACAACTCACCCCCACATAACCTGGACCTATGTAAAGTAATCAGACTCTATTTAAACTCAATTGTATCCCTAGTAAGAATTAAAATATTATTCATACGATTCCATATAAGATTACTTGATTGATTGATTTGGTGTTTATTTTGTAGAACTCCATATTTAAACTTATAATATTAGAAATCAAACACTGATTTAAGTCTACTGAACACTTTATTTTATCTTTACAAATGTAAAAACTAAAATTTCGTAATAATTGTTTCGCCTTGTTAGGACACGTTCAAACGAATTTGAAAATTACATGGATCGAATGTCCTTATATAGTTATATAATTCAAGGTTCTTAAGTAAAAAATAGAAATAATCTTATGAACTTAGCATGTACATTAACACAGGCAGCCGTGGCGCAGTTGGTTAGACGGTTATCTGTGAAACTGGCATCGCGGGTTCGATTCCCGCCAGTTGCAAGAAAAAAATCCAAGAAAGATTTTTTTCTCAATTGGTCTGGGTGTTGTGGTGTATTTTTCATTACCTTTTTCCATATCCCCTCTATCCCACCTGCTGACAAGCCTCAAAATAGAGGCTTAGCGGGATATTCCTTTAAAGAAAAAAAAAACATAATTGAGGGAAAAACCGATAGTTAAGGGCAAAGCTTAGTCATAATTTAGTAAAAGGGAATTTAGGTATTTATATTTGAATTTCGGAAAAAAAATATAACAAAGTATTTATCGACGTACGTGAATGTATTTTTTCAATTTAATTTTATTAATATAAACGGCAAATATGCCTTTTACAAAAATTTATAAAACTCACATATTTGGCTTAATATTTTTTTAACATAAATTTCCTTTACCCTAGATTTATAAAAAAAATAAACCTTAAAATTATAAAAGATTAAAAAAAAAATAACCTTAAAATTATATAACATATTTAGTAGAAAGTTTAAACAATTCAAGAATAAATTTAAAAAACAAATTAAATAATAAAATATTTCAAAGTAATATAACAAAAAAATCATAAGTACTGTTTCGTACAGCTGGGCAAAGTGAACAAAAAAATATATATTTTATGAAATAAATAATTATAATTACCATTCACCATCTTTGAAAAAGTTCAAAAGGTTTGTTCCATAGGAACTATACCCTATACTAAATATATGAGATACGTGGGAATAACGTCTGAATTAAGTCTGTTTAATACGGTATTACAAGTCCTGTCCATGAATTGTTGTTATAAATATGGCACCTGTCTAGTCATACTAGGCACCCTGAAGTATTGTGAGATAATTAATGAAGCGAAAGCGAAGGCGAAACAATTGTCACAAAAATGTTGTTTTTATATTTGTAAAAGTAAAATAAAGTGTTCACTAGACTCAAATCAGTGTGTGATTTCTTATATTATAAGATTACTTGACTCTATGCAAACCAATGTATGACCAAGTAATTCCCATCTCCGGGGTGTGGTGCCCGTATCCCGCTATATCCGTGGTCTCAGACGGTTCCTCCATGGCACTGCATCAGGTTCGACGTCCCCCGATGCGTAGGATCTTCTAAGTGTGTGTAGACTGAAAAGAATTTTTCGGCTTAATTCATTGGTACGTGCTCGCCAGCAGAGATGTTCATCCATAAGTACTCCTAATTTTTTTATGTATTTCCTGTAATGGATATCGGTACCATTGACATTAAGAGGATTAAGAGAAGATACGTTTTACTTACTAAGCAATCTTTGACACCCGCTAACATTATTTGTGTTTTAGATGGGTTTATAAGTAAACCATACTCTTCTGTCCATGATGACACACTATTTAGTGTATTAGACATCGATTCTATTGTTTCTCTGGTGCTTTCAAGTCTGCGATGAATGAATATGAACAATTGAGGCATTCTGCTATCGGATTGATGAACAGGGAAAATAGTAATGGTGATAAAGCTTTGCCTTGAGGTACTCCAGCGACAATATCAATCCATTCTGGTTGATGATCTTGTCTCTTGAAGCATTGCTGTCTATCTCCTAAATACGATCCAAACTATTTTATAACCGGTTGTGTCATATTTAGTGTTTTGAGCCTAGCTAATAAAAGATCAAAATTGACAGAGTAGAAAGTTTGTGAAAAAAAAAACCATTGAACTCCTTAATAAAAATACCAGTATCGAAGATGTAGCAAAAGTGATGAAACTGGTTACTGGATATTCCGAATTAGTGGATTAAAATATCACTTGTCTTTATTTCCATAATAAATTACAATGAACTTATATCAAGAATTTTCACTTACAAACTTAAATGTTTTAGAGTAGAAAGCGCTGCTGAAGTCAAGTAATGTTATCGACGTTAGCATTTTGTTATTCATTGCGTATCTTATGTCATCTGTAACTTTTTGCCCAGATATTTGATATATCTCCATATTTTGGTTGGTTTTGGTAGCATTGTTTTGAGAGACAGACTCTTTTTAATTACGTATAGATTGCTTCGCACAAACAAAATGAGGCTCAAAGAGATATTTGTAGGTGCTCGAGATTCTACTAGTTTTCTTGCTAGTTTTTTTATTAATTAATTTCCATGATATTTACTTTGAGATTAAACAAATATTTACTATTTATTTCTCGTAGGGTAAACAATGGAAATAGCTTCAGTGAATATCAAGACTGAACCGGGAACTGACGATGTAGAAGAAGATATTCTTCGTACTGGGAAAGGTGTGCCATATCTCCTTAATAAAAAGGAGCCAGGTATTGCTACCGTGAAGGTTGAGCCGGAGACTATCGATGTAAAAGGACATATTCTTTATACTGCGGAAGGAGCGCCATGTTCCCACGGAAGTGAGGAGCCAGGTGTTGCTACCGTGAAGGTTGAGCCAGAGACTAACAATGTAAAAAGAGAAATTCTTTATACTGAGGAAGGGGCGCCATGTTCTTACGGAAACAAGGAGCCAGGTGTTGCTGCCATGAAGGCTGAACCGGGAACTGGCGATGTAGAAGGATATATTCTTCGTTCTGGAGAAGGTGTGCTATATCCCTTCAGAAACGAGGAACCAGGTATTGCTACCGTGAAGGCCGAACCGGGGACTGGCGATGTAAAGGGAGATATTCTCCGTACTGGGGAAGGGGCGCCATGTTTACACGGAAGTGAGGATCCAGGTGTTGCTACCGTGAAGGCTGAACCGGGGACCAGTACTGACCTGCCTAGGATAACCAGTGATATAATTAAATTCACGGAGATGGACATTCATTATCCTGACATTAAACAAGAATGTTTGGACTCCTCTTGTAGAAATGAATTCGCCTCAAGTAAGTAAAAATCTTGGGTGTGCGGTGGTTTCACTTTGTAAGGATTAATGTAATAAGATAACGGACGCAGCATCCTCAAATAACTACTCTAATCGAGCGGAGGCGATACAGTTGACTGGGCCATATACTGCGGATGCCTCCGGAAAGCCTTAACTACGCTTGCTGACTTTACAAGGCGTCAGGTCCTCGACGTCCTTGAGAGGACGCACAGAAGCTGGCAGCCGATAGATAGATTCATGGAGGCTCTTTGTGGACACTATATGCTCCAACTAGAGAGCGGACATGGAATGATGATAGTTTAAAGACGGCCTTACTATAGGAAGCCTGAAACTGTCTCCATTTCGTGTTTGCTGGTCTAAAGAGTCTTATTGCATTAATTCAATACTTATAAAAACATTAACTAATAAAAAGCCTTATTTATATGGTCTTGTTATTGTTTCAGGCTTACAAGCGAAGCGGAAAAATTTTTACTCTTCAGAAACTAGCAAGTTGACTCAAACTGGTGAAAAATTGTTCATATGCTCAAAGTGCAAATTTAGATGTTCACATACTAGTAAGAAACCATTCTCATGCCCCGAGTGCCAGTATAAATGTTCAATTAAAACAAATATAACATCACACGTAATTACTCACACCGAAGAGAAACCATTCTCATGTTCAGAATGCCAATATAAATGTTCACATAAAAGCAGTTTAAAATTACATCTGTTGACTCATACTGGTGAGAAACCATTCTCATGCTCGGAGTGCCAGTATAAATCTTCACAAGCAAATAATTTAAAAAGACACTCGTTGACTCACACTGGTGAGAAACCATTCTCATGCTCAAAATGCCAGTATAAATGTTCACTAAGAAGTAGTTTGAAATTACACATGTCGAATCATACTGGTGAGAAACCATTCTCATGCTCAGAGTGCCCATACAAATGTTCACTTAAAAGCAGTTTAAAATTACACTTTTTGACTCATACTGCAAAGAAAGCTTTCTCATGCGCAGAGTGCCAATATACATGTTCACAGAAAGGTAATTTAAAATCGCACATGTTGACTCATACTGGTGAAAAACCATTCTTATGCTCAGAGTGCAAATATAAATGTTCACATAGAATTAGTTTGAAATTACACATGTTGACTCATACTGGTGAAAAACTATTTTCATGCTCAGAGTGCCAATATAAATTTTCACAAATAAGTAGTTTGAAATTACACATGTTGACTCACACTGGTGAGAAACCATTCTCATGCTCGGAGTGCCAATATAAATGTTCAAAAAAATTTAGTTTGAAACTACACATGTTGACTCACACTGGTGAGAAACCATTCTCATGCTCAGTGTGCCAATATAAATGTTCACAAAAGAGCAATTTAAAATTACATTTGTTGACTCATACTGCAAAAAAAGCTTTCTCATGCTCAGAGTGCCAATATACATGTTCTCAGAAAAGTAATTTAAAATCTCACATGTTTACTCATACTGGTGAAAAACCATTCTTATGCTCAGAGTGCCAATATTCGTGTTCACAGAAAGGTAATCTAAAATCGCACATGTTGACTCATACTGGTAAGAAACTATTCTCATGCTCAGTGTGCCAATATAAATGTTCAATTAAAAAAAAAATTCAATCGCACATGTTTTCTCATACTGGTGAAAAACCATTCTCTTGCTCATAGTGCCAATACAAGTGTTCACAAAAAAGTTTAAATTACACATGCTGACTCATACTGGTGAGAAATTATTTTCATGCTCAGAGTGTCGGTATAGATGTACTCTTAAAAGTGATTTAAAATCACACATGTTTACTCATCCTGGAGAGAAACTATTCTCAATTTCAAATGTCAGTTTGTCAGTATATATGTTTACGTAATGCGGAGATATTCTGAATCAGGTAGAAGAATTTGTGTACCTGGGAAGTATGTTTACTAGGGATGGAAAGGCCGAGAAAGATATTGAAAGGAGGAGGAGTGCCGGGAACAGGGTGAACGGTGCACTGAAATCAATGTTTATCGCAGGAGGCTAAACTAGCAGTTCGCAACGGAGTTCTAGTGAATGGGAGCGAAGTATGGAATTGGAAAAATGATGATGAAAGTAGGTTGAATGCTGTCGAAATGCGATCCCCCAGGTGAATGTGTGGTAAAACGATGTATGATAGTTGCACAAATGTTGAGATCCGTAAAGTGTGTAAGGCTGAGACATGCATTATTGACAGAATCAAGAAAGGGGTGCTGCGTTGGTTTGGACTTGTAGAGCGAATGGACAGTGAAAGAATGGCTAAAAGGATCTACGAGGCAAATCTTGAAGGATGCAGAAAACGAGGAAGACCGAGAAAGACATGGCACGAACAAGTCCATTAAATACTTAAAAATGGACATGTAAAAAGTAGGAATAATCGGCGTGCGTGCATGAGAAGATGTATGAATGTAAAGAAAGCGAGGTCTGTATGCCAAGATTGAGTGTTATGACGTTCTATCCTATCTGACTACCCCTACGGGGAAACGGCTTGATGGTTTGTTAGTTTGTTTATTAAAAGTATTCATCTTGTCTCATTCTTGTGAGAAACCATTCTCATGCTCCGATTGTGAGTATAGCTTTTCCGAAAGACGTGATTTGATTCATTATTCATTAACATTGGTGAGAAAGTTTTAACTGTGAAATTACTAAAAATTGTTCACAATAGTTAAGAGTATTTTTATTGTGTAGCTTCGTTTTAAATTCATATATATAATGTTATCTAATCCACATAGTTTTGACCAATAACCAGTTGTATCAGATGATTAATCTAGTAGTAATCCCAAATAATTATTTTGAAGTATTATTATACATGGAAGACCTTAGGTGATCGGTAAACACTACAGATTGATTACATAATAATAAAATACATATTTAAGAACCAAAAAACTGCAGAAGTAACTCCAGCCCAGATATAGACAGCGACTACAGCACGGTAATAGCCAAAAGTCAATTCAAATTGACAAAGCTAAAAGCAAAAATACACCATAAATGGAATATTGAATACTTAAGAGGTCAGAGATAAATTTATAGAAAAGACACAAAAATTTACGGAAAATGATGAAGCAAACTGGCAAATCAGGTCTACAAAGATGTCACTGCTCATCCTGCCCGCATGGTGCCTTCAGTATCTTCGTCTGGATCTGCTCCATCATCATATAATATTACAGATTCAGTCTTGGAGTGAGAATATATCAGCTTACCCAGAATAAGAGATTGTTTAAATAATATTAATTATATTGTAATTAACCCACAGTAATTTATCTGTTATACGGCCTAAGCCAATTACAACAGTTACCTATATTAGTTGTTCAAATTTGTTCATACTTTTTGCGTTCAAACTGTTCCTTGTTATAATACGAGTAATATGTAATCTTTGTTTCATTAAAATATTATGTTTAAATTATTTCCTTATTTTTAACAATAAATTTCTCTTACATTTCTAAGTTTATATAAAGTATTTAAACTTCGTAATTGATCTCTTGCGTTAACTTTTTTTTTAAATAGTTAAAATTTATCTTTATTCTAATGTTATGTTTGTTATATTTTGTTGTTAGTAATTAAGTTTTATGTACTTATATGTATTTTACGTATCTCTTTTCTGTTCAACAGGCGCTATCAGATTTTTGGTGCGTTTTTTCTGATAGTGCCTATTTCAATTTATGTTGGAATTGTTTTTGTTTGGGTACATGTTTATTATTACAAATATAATTTTATGTTATTTCTGTACATATTCTTTTGTTGTCTATTGTTTGTGTCCATATTGTTATACATTTCTGTTTGTGTTGTTTTAATGTTGTTTTGAATGCTAATTTGTAAATCTATGTACTCGGAACTTGTGTTTGGCCGATATTATCATGCTGTGGTAGTGGCCCTAATAAAGGAAGAAAACAAACATAAACATATATCGACGGTAAAAAGGCTTAATGACTGGTTCGCCAAATAGGGAATTTAGCAGGAGAGTCAAAGTATCTTTTTTTAGGAAAAGCAAGCATAACTTTTTTCGTTTTAAATCAATTTCAAAACTATGTAGTTAGAATATCATTATTTTATTTTTTCATTATTTGTTGATGTGCCATGTATTTTTTAATGATGTTTTTGTTCTGTATAATATCTTTCTGAGCACTGAAAATCAGTATGGTGTCACGCAGAAAGCTCAGAACAGGGGAACGAGGACTATATTAAGATGTGGCAGATTTTCAAAAATTCTACCTAACATGTTGACGGCACTGAACATGTTTTCGGTAAAGCAATTTTAAATACTTTAGTGCTAATATTTAAATTTAAAAAGTCAATTGTTGCCCGAATACATTTTTAGTGATGTTAAACGAAATTTTTCGCTATCCGACGAGGGGGGGTGAAGGTTTCAGACTCCCCAAAACATGAATCCAAGCAACTCATAACAATCTCTATCATAAAGGACTTAAGAGTTTAATGCGTTGCCAAAAGAGAATAGCGATGCTGGGTCTATCTCATCGTTTCGTGGGATGACGATGATTTTTGTTAAAAACAAACATTCATGTAGGTAGACAGAGTGTCGTCGAAAAGCGTCTGGATTTTATGACAGTGTTATGTTTTCAAATTATTTTTGTTTGTACATTTATTACTTAAAAGTTAAGGTAAAACTAGGTGTCAAAATTTTATTTGTACAAATATCAAAAATAAATAAAATACATTACATATATGGTGCAAGTTCATGCTTTTACCAGCTGAGACAGATTAAATGCATACGCAAAAAATTGCCAGTTGATGCCGCCCGTCAATTAATAAATGCGTTTGTAGTGTCTAGAGTCGATTATTGTAATGGTATCTACGCAGGTCTACCGATGAAGAAAATGACTCGCCTACAGGCTGTATTAAATGCCGCAGCGAGACTTATTTTTGGAATCTCTAAATTCAGTCATATCACTCCACTACTTCGGAAATTGCACTGGCTACATTTTCCACAGGGGGTGGAATACAAACTCTGTTGGCTTATGTATAAGTCACTGCACAACTCTGCTCCAGAATATCTAAGGGAACTCTGCATTCTAGATGAACTAGCTGACAGACGTCTTACGCTTAGATCAGCTACATCTACGTCGAAAGGAAAAGTTATTATACCTCTACGCAAACAGCGCAATAAATTCGGCGAACGTGCATTTGCGGTCGCAGGCCCTACGGCATGGAATGCTCTCCCAGCAGAAATCCGAAACTGTGAGAGTGAAGTGATGTTTCGGAAGAAACTTAAAACCCACTTGTTCTCTAAATCATTTGAATAAATTATTAGCATGTGGTGCAAAAATAATATGAAAAAGTGCATTATTTTTCTGAAATTAAAAATTTCAAGTTAAAATTAAATTTATATCTTTATATAATCACTTTGTAAAGCGCCCTTGAGGTATTATATTACGAAAATCGCGCTTTATAAGTTATCCATAATTATTATGGTGATATGTATTTTGTTAAAATGTTAGGCATATATTCGTCCCAACTCCACACAGGACTTTTAGTTCCATGGAGTTGGGACTTATGTCTAAAATAATGTGTAATAAACTACGTGTATGTAAATAAATAAATAAATGAAATAATATTCCTTAAAAGTATTGTTTTACATATCAATCAATTGTATGGACGGTAAATGACTGATTTTAATTTTCTACAAATTAAAATACCTGTGTCATAATCAGTTTATTTATAATATGGTAAATTTGAAGTGTTTCTCTTTTACTAGTTAAAATAAAGATCTGGGAAATCCACATTCATTCTTCAATAAACAATAATGCATTATGCAATATTTGAGTTTGTCCAAATGTTTGTAGACAAAAGACTGGACTTCACCCCCATCGGGAGTCATTAAGATTAACAAATTACAACAGGGATGGAGAATACCTTAAAGGCGGCCTCCGTGGTGTAGTGGTCAAGACGCTTGACTCACACACGAAAGTTTCCGGGTTCGATGCCTGGGCATCACTGGTGAGAACACTAAAATTAAAATGTGATTTTTCTCAAGCCTGGGTGTTCTGTGATGTAATTCACAACTGTAATTAGGCCTCCTGGCCTGTTGTGGTTCAAAAATAAATAAATAATGAAAGGAATATGGAAGTCTAGGCATTTACAGGGCTTCTGACCTGTCATTGGCTGGTTTAAGTGGCCACTATACACACTGTGTACAATTCACCATTTTGCTTATGTTTGAACATCCATATTTCTTCAATTCTTCCATTTGTTGATTGTAGTGAAGTTAAAGAGCTGAAACCCTTATTGTTGTGAAGAGATCCAAGAAGTTTACAAATTGATAAATTGTTTTCAGGCGTTGCCTAGTATGTGAAATAATTCAGTCAGATGAATCTCTTCATAACAATAAAGGTTTCAGCTCTTTAACTTCACTTAAGTCAACAAATAGAAGAATTGAAGAAATATTGATGTTCAAACATAGGCAAAATGGCAAATGTTACACAGTGTGTAAAGTGGCCACTTAAACCAGCCAATGACAGGTCATAAGCCCTGTATTCTCTATCCCCGTTGTAATTTGTTGGTGCATTATACTTTAAAGTTTCATGGCCGTTGAAAGTATCACGGGGGAGATACATGGAAAATTGAAAAAATAGTCTGTTAAAGTCTGGGTAGTTTGGTTATTTAAGAGAGTGGCAAGGATGAAAAGATTAAGATGAGATTTGATTATTTAGGAGGCTGTAGAAAATCAAGTTTCGCTTTCGCGCGTATGAATAGACGGAAGCTGTCTGTCTCTCCTGATTGGGAACTTGAGATTTAATGGAAAATTGCGTCTTCGTAGTTTTCTGAAAATCTTTTATAAAATTTATGTGAAGAACGCCCTTAATAGATTCTAAGTATATTATATTATTACACCTCTCGATAGCAGAAAGGTGGTGATATCAATATATTTTAAAAACTCATGTTTCTACAAATTAAAAAATGACATAATTAGTTTTTTTGTAATATGGCAGATTAAATTTGACGTTTCTCTTTTCTTGGTTAAAATAAGAACTAGGAAATTCACATTAAATCAATTATTAAAATATTAAGGTTCTGACTTTTGACATAATCTTACAATGAACAATAATGCATTATTACTCAAAAGTTTTATAGCCAGGATGCTCTCGTTCAATCCTTGAACTAGTAAAAACAGCACAAAAATGAATAATGAAGATCATTCTCAAAAAACCTTTGAGGTATTCAACGGAAGATCTATTCACTGAGTTAAAGATATTGGATGTAAGACAATTGTTTGTGAGGTACCTACTACTTAAATTTTATCATAAATTAAGTGAGGTCAAAAGAACCCAACAAAATATAAATACTTGTTCAGCAACACAAATTAACTGTATTGTCCTATTTGTATCGACCGCTTTTGGTAAAAAGCAATAAAATGTAATTGCTCCAAAAACATTTAATGATTTATTGCCAAATATAAAAAACTCAAAATTTAAAACAAATTTAAAAATAAAAATAACTGTAGGACTACTTATGCTCTAAAGATAGAAAATCTCCATCTTAGAACAGGCTGTGCCATGTTAGATAGAGACTATCATAAACAGAGAACACTCCGTTTTCATTTTACATCAATTGTTTTTATAAAGATTCCCTGTTATTAAATGTGCTTATTATTTTTTTGCAATAAATCAATAAATAAATACAGGTAGGTACCGGTTTAATCTTTAACTCTATGATATTGGAATAATAATTTTACATAGAAAATTCCAAAAGATATCCATCTACAATTATTATAATCTGTGGGTGTCAAGCGTCAAGCAGCGCGGTCCGTATATCGAGGATACAAAATACATAAATTTCAATATAATTTGACGATTGAATTTACATACAAAAGTAAGTAACAATTCCACTATGTAAAGTAGAACAACATAAATCGCCTTTCTTTCGCGCGTGGGCCCCGCTCGGTATGACAGGTGACAGCTAACCCGGCCTATAAGGTTCCTTTCTTGTTCGATGCCTTTATAAAGCAGCCGCGATGGTCGACCAATAATAAATTATATGATTTGGCTTTCCGGACACATCTTGTAGGCAAAGGCGTATCCGACCGTCATTCCTTTATCGTCTGGTGTATTTTGCGGCTATACTGTCACGTGGGGGTAGTGCTGAATGTGGCAGATGACCGTAGCCTTAACCGTAAACAACCATTACAGTTGATTTCGTATTTTTCTTCTTCTTCTTCTTATTCAGGAGTAAAGCTATGGGATGCTTGACATAATAATATGTTAAGATTTTTATTATTTATTAATTAATTTGCTCGCCCTACGGGCTTTTACATTTATTAAAAATACATTCAAGTGTAGCAGTGAAACATGAGGATGTAAATTTAGTTAAAATTAAAGATAAGGAAAACTAAAAGATACAATAATAAGTAAAAATAAGGAAATGTACCAACATAGGTATATGGGTATGTAGAAATATATTTACATATAAAAACATACACACATACATACACATGCACACTACAAAATACATCGTTTTATTTACATTTTAAATTATGTATTACATAACATTACATATTTTGTTAGCACAAAATAGTCCCAATCAGCAAAATTGCTGGTATGCTGGTAAGTGACCAACATATTTTTATCAAAAAGAGCAAATCATCTTCAGAAGATTGGGTTGGAATAGTTATAATTTGATTGATTAATGTATTTTGTTATTGTATAATTTCCATAAAATATGTATGTATTTCAAGTAATTAATAATGTCACTACAGAGATGGGTAGAATTTTTGTTTCAAGATTATGGATATTCGAGCGTTTACAGGGCTTTTGACCTCAATATCAAATACATAGATGGCGCTCCAAACGCGCTAGCGAAAGCTTTCCTTGTTTCATGACATATATACAAAAACCAAAAATGTCACCGATATGGATATTCGCTAATAAGCGGAATGGGGAATGTTGTAGTATCTACATAAAAGTGGCCACTTGAACCCAACCTATGACAGGTCATAAGCCCTGTAAACGCTCGTATATCCATAATCTTGAAACAAAAATTCTACCCATCTCTGTAGTGATATAAATAAAAATATACCTACTCCCCCTTGGGATAAAACCCAGAATTGTGTGTGTATAAATATGTAAATATATATACACATACCAAAAATAATATTGTGTAATTAATAATGTGTACAGTACGAGTATATTAATATTTCACACTCGATTATTTTTTTTTTTTAATATTTTTATTTCTAAGCACTCTTTATACCACATATATGTAAATGGCAGAAATGCCGTATATAAATAAATAAATAAATAATATATTATGACACTTAAAAGTCAATAAAAAACATCACATATTACTCGTCACATTGGCTGTAATAACAGTTTTTTTTAGGTTGTTGTTTAGTGCGTACCTATTTGTTTTGTATATTTTTGAAGTAATAAGAAAGTGAATTGTAGAACTTTATTGCCGTATACACTAAAATACTTCTTTTTCTGTAAATCCTAGGTTGTTTGTAAGTTAAATTATTTGACGCTTTTGTATTTCTAAAATATGTCAATTATGATAATAATATTATTTGGCCATTAAGATCTTCAAAGCTCACCTTGTTTCATTTTTATTGCTATTCTTCTTCAACGTTGTATTTTGCCACGCGTCGATCACGATTTTTCATTGGTTATTAATTTTTGTATCGGCAAAAGTACAATTTGATAATTTCTAAACACAACATACCTTAGATTCTGACTTTTTGCATTTATTATGTTGTTTTTTTTCGTACCTATATAATTTTTTAATGCAGGCCCTGTTATTATCCACAATGGTGGCGCGTATTCAAAGGGTCCTTTCTTTGTATTAATTCTGCCAGTATAAAGTATAGTTTTCATCCGCTGTTTCCGGGTTTTTACTGTCTCCGTAATTTGAGATATGAATACGCCAGTGAGTAATATAAATTGACGAAGTCGAAAAGTTCTAAAGTTGCCTAGAGAGGATAGATTGTTCACCCGTCAAACGTATTAGTCCTTTTATCCCTGTGTCAACCTAGATAGAGCCATTTTCGTCATAACTCGAGAGCGTTGTGAATGTGAATTTTAATTTGTATTATGGATACATAGCGCATCTTAGATCCTTATCAATCAAGGCCCGTAGAGCCGATTAACTGAGGCCCGTAAGACCGAATTTATAAGGCCTAGAGGAAAAATGTATTAAGGACCGTAGGCGTGGGGTCGATAAAATGAGGAATTTACTAGTATTTAACTCTGAAGTTGCCAACAATCGACTGTTATTATTTTCAATGACAGATTCTTCACAAAAAAATATGATAGCTAACTAACCGAACTTTTTGCCTAGATATTTGATATATCTCCCCACATTTTGGGTAGTTTTGGTAACATTGCTTCAAGTTACAGATTCTTCCTAGTTACGTATTGCTTCGAACGAAATAAATGTGAGGCCCAAAGGAATAATATTTGTAGGTGCTCGAGTTCCTAACGGCCAAATTTTCTGGCGAGTTACAGTTTCGTGTTAGTTTTCTTTAATTAATTTCCGTGATATCTACTTAAAGATTATACAAATATTCACTTATTGTTTCTCGCAGGAAACACAATGGAAATAGCTTTAGTGAATATTAAGGCTGAACCGGGGACTGGCGATGTAGAAGGAGATATTCTCCGCAATGGAAAAGGTGTGCAATATCTCCTCAGGAACGAGGAGCCACGTATTGCTACCGTGAAGGCCGAGCCGGAGATTAACGATGTAAAAGGAGATATTCCTTGTACTGAGGAAGGAGCGGCATATTTCTACGGAAGCGAGGAGCCAGGTTTTGCTACCGTGAAGGCTAAGCTGAAGACTTGTGATGTAAACGGAGATTTTGTCTATACTGGGGAAGGTATGTCATGTCTCCACAGAAGCGAGGAGCCAGGTGTTGCTACCGTGAAGGCTGAACCGGGAAACAGCACTGACCGGCCTAGGATAACCAGTGATATAATTATCTTCACGGAGATGGACATTGATGATCCTGACATCAAACAAGAGTGTTTGGATTCATCTTGCAACAGTGAAATGGCCTCAAGTAAGTAAATCTTTCTTCCCCATTATCTGCACTGAGATTATGTCTCTAAACTATGGATGATGGTGTGCAGATGGTACCTCCCACTGTAGAAACGCCGATTTTAAATAAGGTAACAGCTAAGTTGTATTATTAATTTTTTTTTCACTTAATTCTTCGATTCGCGTTTATTTTTTGAATTTACATTTACCGCTTTTAATGCCCCTATTGCCGTTAAAACAACCTGAGTATAAATAGCCAATTTGTCTGTCACCATCAATCTAATCTTCCCGATTCCGACGACGATAGGGTACAAAACCTAAGATTAGTTCATTAGCTCGTTAGTAAACCGGAAGAAAAAAGTCCGATCGGTAGAAACAAAACCGTCACCAACCCTCCATCGGCCAAATTATTCAAACCCAAAAGCACTAAAGAAGATCATTGTTCATAAATTGGTTCTGTTCCTAGCACCACCGTATTTAAGACAAAAACCTAGCATCATCCCAGTCAAGACCTATCAACCAATCAGTAATAATAAAAAAAAAAAAATTAAATTTATTTCAACAGAGAAGGAAAACTGATTGTTACACAGTGTGTAAAGTGGCCACTTAAACCAGCCAATGACAAGTCATAAGCCCTGTAAATGCCTAGACTTCCATATTCCCTTCTCAAAAATGTTTTCTTTCTCTGTTGAAATAAATTTAAATATGAATAACTCCCCAGGGAGGAAATCCAGCCAGTCTGCAAGCATTTGGACATACTCAAACATTGTTGAATAATAAAAATTTAAATTTATAATTTTAAACTCCCGATCAACAAGACACTATCTTATTTTGCAAAGGCACTCGGTCTCTCTCAAGACCGGGTTGCAAAAATATGATCACAACTGGAACACACTTGAGTGTTTTAAAAAAATATTTTTGGTGCATATCTTCGGAATCACTCAACCTGCAAAAACACAAAAGTGTGAATCGCGTATTGTAACAATTTTTTAACATGCTTTGGAATTTGGTGCTTTTTAAATAAAAATGTCGCAAAATGATACAGAACCACAGAATTCCCCGAACCGGCAGAATACCTCGATCAATCGATAACAGTACACTTATATAAATCGTTATTTTGTAGAATTATTAGGCACTATTTTGTTAACGATGGAATACTGTAGATCCTGTATCATTTTATGTCCGTAAAGGTTGAGTGATCCCATGATTTTATACAATATCTTATTGTAGATCCCACCGAGGAAAAATAAATTACACTCAATGTGTTTTTTAGGCAGAATAAAAAATAACTTAAAAAAAGAACTAACTAGAATCTCAAATCAATTCCAAAGTGATCGCTTTATAAATCCACTGGAAATTTATATCTGTATAATATATTAACATATTACAACAGAGATGAAGAACATTTAAGAGAAGGTAATATATAAGTCTAGGCATTTACAGGGCTTATGACCTGCTATTGGCTGGTTGATGTGGCCATGGTGGTTTAAGAGTAGTTTAGTCGACCTCTGTTTGATGCGTGTATGCGGTTTCTGGACTATTCTTAATTCTATGATCGCGTCTTTGCACCGTTTTATAATCCTTATGAATTCATGCTAATGAAGTCGATTCCACTAGATCGAGGAATATCCATCTCCTCCTCCCAAAAACTTTGCGACCTAGAGTATGCCGATGATGCGGTTATAATTGACGATTCAGTCGAGAGTTTTCAGGCCACTGTAGAAAGCCTAAATAGGTACTCCGCATGAATGGGTTTAAACATCGATATTGCAAAAACCTGTTTACTTTGTAACTTTTCATGCCTTGATGCTCGAAATCCCCTGATTCTGTCTAACCTAATCATCGGAAGGGTCGAGAGTTTCAAATTCCTTGGAGTCTGTGTTACAGAAAATGGCAGTTAAAAAAAACTGGGTGTGCGGCTAGAAGTAGCAGCATATTCAGCCATATAAAGGCTGTCTGGAGATCGGATACTTGCTATTACGCCTGCATAACACCCATTCTTTTCTCCGGATGCGAATCGTGGCACCTCACTAACCTCACAGGGCCCGAAACAGCAAAATAATGAGTTTTCAGAATAGGTGTCTCGGAAGAATTTCGGGTGTGTGGTGGTTTGGCTTTGTAAGGAATGAAATAATAAGTGAATGGACACGGCACACTCCGATGACTGCTGCTGCGGATGACTCCAGAGAGCCTTAACCACGCTTGCCTACTTTACAAGGCATCAGGTTCTCGACGTCCTGGACGTCCGTTGCTGACTTTGCCGTTGTTCGTCGGCAGTGTATGTCGCAACTACGGGATGTAAACCTGACTTGAGAGGACGCACAGAAGCTTGCAGCCGACAGAGATGGAAAGGAAGGTCTTCGTGGACCACGTATGCTCCAATTAGGGAGCGGACATGGGATGATGATTTTGAGACGGTCTTACCAAAGGAAGCATGAAAATGTTCCCTTTTCTTGTTCGGTGGTCGGAATAATCTTATTACATTAATTCTGTACTTATTGATACATTCACTTGAATAAAGTCGTATTTATATGTTCTTGTTGTTGTTTCAGATTTACACGCGAAGCGGAAAGATTTTCACTCTTCAAAAACTACCAAGTTGACTCATACTGACAAAAAAACATTATTTTGCTCTAAGTGCCAATATAAGTGTTCAAATAAAAGAGATTTGAAATCACACAAGTTGACTCATATAGTTGAGAAACCATTTTCGTGCTTGGAATGCCCATATAAATTTTCTACAAAAAGTGTTTTTAAATTGCACATGCTTTCTCATACTGGTGAGAAACCATTCTCATGCTCAGAGTGCGAATATAAATGTTCACAAAAAGCCAGTTTAAAAAGCCACTTGTTGACACACACTGGTGAGAAACCATTCTCTTGCTCAGAGTGCGAATATAAATGTTCACATAAAGCCAGTTTAAAAAGCCACTTGTTGACTCATACGGGTGAGAAACCATTCTCATGCTCAGAGTGCCAGTATAAATGTTCAATTAAATCAAATTTAAAATTACACATGAATACTCATACGGGAGAGAAACCATTCTCGTGTTCAGAATGTCATTATAAATGTTCACGTAAAGATTTATTAAAACTACACATCTTTTCTCATATTAATGAGAAACCATTCTCATGCTCAGAGTGCCTTTATAAATCTTCAAAAAAAAGCACTTTAAAAAGGCACTCGTTGACTCATACTGGTGAGAAACTATTCTCATGTTCTGAATGTCCATACAAATGTTCACGTAAAGCTGTATTAAAACAACATAGCTTATCTCATACTGGTGAAAAACCATTCTGGTGCTCAGAGTGCCAGTATAAATGTTCACGAAAAAGCAGTTTAAAAAGACACTCGTTGACTCACACTGGCGAGAAATCATTCTCATGCTCAGAGTGCCAGTATAAATGTTCAATTAAAACAAATTTAAAATCTCACATGATTACTCATACAGGAGAGAAACCATTCTCGTGTTCTGAATGTCAATATAAATGTTCACGTAAAGATATATTAAAACGACACGTCTTGTCTCATACTGGTGAGAAACAATTTTCATGCTCCGATTGTGAATACAGCTTTTTCAAAAGACGTGATTTAACCCATCATTCATTAAATCACATTGGTAATACAATTCTAACTGCGAATTTACCACAAATTATGCACAATCTTAAGTGATTTTTTTTGTCTAGCTTCATTTAAAATTTATACCAATAATGTTATCTAATCCACATAGTTTTGATCGATAACCAGTTTTTTCTGATGAATAAACTAGCACAAATCGCAAATACTTTTTTTGAAGCATCATACTACATGGTAGACCTTAGGTGATCGGTTAACACTTCAGATTGATTACATAATAATTAAAGACATATTTAAGAACCAAATAACCGCATAAGTTACTCCGGCCCAGATATAGACAGCGACTACAGCACGGTAACAGCCAAAATTCAGTTAAAATTGATAAAGCTAAAAATGAAAATCGTAAATGGAATATTAAAATATTATAACTTAAAGAAGTCATAGATAAATTTATAAAAAAGACATAATAATGTACAAAAAAAATGAGGAAGCAATCGTAAATCAGGTCTGCAAAGAGGTAATAAAGTCAATTAAAACTGCAACCGAAGAAGTTATTGGATTCAAACTAAAGATATGAACTCTTTTTTTCTATGATTTATTTTGTTGCCCTTTAATAATAAGGAATATTTTTGTGTTTTTTAAAAATATTTTTTAATCAATATAAAAAAAAAATACCATATTATCTTTTACATAATATTTATTTTTTCTTTCTTATGTTATATAAAAATATTATAACTGTCCATTATTTATTATAGGAGCGAAAATTCATTAACATTTTCTTGTATACCCACGAACAGGCCATGCCTTTGTGGAATTTTCGTTTACTATTTTTCTATGAATAAATATTTCATTGATATGTAATTATGCTTTTTTTTTAATACTCTGTTTTATTATTATGTTTATTGTAAAAAAAACAACAACAATTTTTTTTTAAAAAAAGGTGGACCTCAGGAGAGGAAAGAATTACAAGTGAACTCTGGGATAAGATACAAGAATAGAGACAGTCAAAGAATGACCCCAGTAAAGAAGCTCAACAGGGTACGTTTTCTGATGGGAAGTTTAAATTTATCTTCAATTTTATCTACAAAGTAAAATTGAGTTTTCTGTATGAAAAATGGAATATATTTGCAATGTTTTTTTCTAAACATGTTCAATTACCGGTGAAAAAAACATGATTTAGGTCTCCCTCCTCAAACTGACATTCGCACATGGCCAGAATAGTTAGGAGTTTCGTAATAATCATCATCATTCCCTTTCGCACCTAATGGTGTATAAGGCACTGCATTGGTTTTTGCCACATGTGTGACAGTGATTACTCAAAATCTACGAAAGCTACCCTTTGGATATTTTTATCTGTTTTGTTATCCATAGTGTTGAAACAGTGCTTTATCTGTTTAATTTTTTTATTAAACAGATAAAGAACTGTTTACTTTTTAGTATGAACATTTTACAAATTTACTATTTTGCTCAATGTTTATTTTAATAAATTTATTGATAATATTTAGTTACTAGAATTTCACTCGTCCATGCACTTTGTAGCTGCAAGACGATTAGTAATCTAGCTTCAATTGGTAAATGTTATCGACTATCAAATATGTTAGGTTTTTGTTTAATAGTTCTCAATTTAAATTCTTATTGATTTTTGTGAGTTTTGTGAGAGCCACACCAGAGTATTGTTACTCTGGTGGGCACTAATAGCATAGTATATACTTTATCTTTATCTAGCATAGTATATAGCTATCTTTATATAAAGATAGCACAAGGGCTATAATCGCTCTCTATTTCGTTTTTCTCGAAATCTTCGGTCGTCACAGAGCGCTCTGTGCTTTAAAATAAATATTGTATACATTCCACTATTATCAAGATCTTTTATTTAGTAAGATCGCCGCCATATTTATTGAATTGGCTACAACACCAGCACACATTTTTCCAAAATATTTAAATTTGGTAAATGGGGTCTAGAATTCCAACCGTCCATGCGCTCAGTAGCTGCAAGACTTGTTGTAATCTAACTTCTTTTATAAACTTGTTTTTTATTTCGGTTTTTGAAATATAAACTTCATTGTCAAATAAAATGTAAATAGGGGCTAGATTTCTTACTGTCCGTAGCTGCAAGACGTGCTGTAATCTAGCTCCTTTATATCATAATTAGTTAATTATTATTTCTTAGCCAACAAATTTACTTGTGATATAGACATTTTTAATACAACAATTATTCATTTTAAAACGTTTTTAAATGGACTGTTTAAAACTAATTATTAAAGTCATTATAAAACTTTATTTTCATGCCAATTTTTCTCTGTTTTTGATGTGTATTTTTATTATCTTATCTCTGTGACTCGATTATGAACGCTATCTTTATCTGTATATATCGATACGGTATACTTAATTTCTGTACTATCTGCTTCTTACCTCGAAATGTTCTACCTGCTTGTCATATATACATCATATAAACAAACCAATAGAATGTCCGCAAACAATTAGTCCGCGTTCCTTACGTCATTAACATTAAAATAGTTCTCATTTTTATTTTAAATAGGCTTTTGTAATAAAAGGTGCTCACTTCAAAGTGATTATAAACTCCGATAAATCCCAATTCAAGCAAAAATGCTCACTTGAACATGAATTTTACATGACTTTTGGAAATCACCTAGACGGTACACTTAACGATCGTCTGTATGTATCTACCGATCTGTACCGATCGACTTCAAAGCCGGCTCCTATAACGTCTCGATACATACACTCGGAAATATAGTAAAACAAATGGAAATATTTTTTTTAGAGTGGTATCTTTCTGACGCATATAATCTGTGTCTGACGCCTAGATACTCTTATTTGTTAATAGGAGTGAACCTAGCGACATTTTTTCCACATCTAGGCGTTCGTTATATTAAAGTGACAGTTATGTCAGAATTTAATTCGACTCAAAACTTACGTATTTCTCTCTCATATTTTCAAAAGGCTTTTAAGAAAAAAAGTGCTAACCTCAAAACAATAAAAATTTGTAATAAATCATAATTAAAGGAAAAATTGCTCGGTGGAACAAAATTTTTGATACTTTTAATGCGTAGATAAACGTATCGAGGGGTTCTAGACTCGTCGGTATAAAATGATGTACTTACATCGAAACTTGATGGTGGGGGGCATCGGTACTATACCTTTGTAGTCGGTCGGGAGACTTTTATCTTCAACTATGACGTCATACTGAAGCTATGTCGTTTTAGAGCGTAGATATGTGTACCGTGACGTATGCTTTCCCTTGATTCATATCGATGTACCTACCCAAAACTTTTAAATTCCAACATATTTCTTACATCCATATTTTTATTTTTTATTATGCGAAGTTCCACTTTTTATTTGGCATTGTAGCATGCTTTGTTGTTTCTACCTGTATACAAAAAAGTGTTGTTTATTTTTTAAATTATTACTTACTATATTTGTAAACCTTACCTGTATATTTTTTGTAAATGCCCCTTGGGCGTATTATAAAATTAAATAAATAAATAAAAATAAAACACAATAAATAATTGTAATATGTCATAATTGGAGACGACGAACAAGAATCCCAACCATCTATGCTCTCTGTAGCTGCAAGACTTGCTGGGATATTTATTTATTGTACAGCGCCCTTGAGGTCGTTTTCACAAAAATGGCGCTATATGAACTATTTAGATATAGGTACACATATACACCAATCGCAGCGTATCTTTATCATTTTTTGGTTTCGTGATGGTAAGACGATCAGTCTCACGCTTCAGTTGGCAAATCCAGACTAGGAAATATTGTAGTACAATAATAACTTTTTCAATAAATGTTTCATGTCAACCTTATCGGGAATCAGATACAAAGAATCGGCCGACAAAGAGTTTTATTTTTAGATTCATCATTTTCTAATATATTGAATGAATAAAAACATTGAAAGGATTGAAAATGTTCGACGAAAAATTTTCAAATACCTAGATTATAAAAACAATAAAACGCTTTGCACTTTCAGCCAATATGCTGAGCAAAATTGATTTTTTTCTTTTGAAAATAGACGCACTTTACCTAAATTGTGCTATTTCTATGAATTACAAGCGGACCCGACAGACATTGTCCTGCCTGAACGTTAGCTTACCTGCTATTAGCTGGTTGAACAAACATTTTTTTCGTAATTAATTACACGCGTTATTAAGCTATTTATATATTCGTGATAAGGGTTTGTTTTTTTGTTTTATCTCCGCGTGTGATTGGCTAAGAGGCCTCATCGTGCTCAAATCAAAATCTTGCAAAAATCACTTCTCTAGTGCCACAATCTATGGAGAAAATACGTGAATGTGTGTTGATGAAGAAAAGTCAGACAGCGTTTTACCCTGAGCCTTCTAAAATTATGACACTGAGCTCTGAGCGTGGGCCATTCCTTTTTTAATAATTTATAAGTTTACCATTATATATATATATATATATATATATATATATAATTCCTCTGTACGTGTTATGTCACTGAATTCCTCCTAAACGGCTTAACTGATTTACGTGGGGTTTTCAGAGAAATATAGATCTTTGCGCCGTGCGTGTTCGTAGATATTAAAATCTTCAATATAATATGTAAAACAGAAGTAAGAACCATAAATGTTATATTTATCGATCCATTAGGGTTGCATTCGAGAAGGCATTTACAAAAAATGGAAAGATGTTGGTTTTTTGAGTATAAAAAAAGGTTTGTTTTTGAATGTTTACAAACAGCATTTGTTTTTTGTGGATCTCAATCAGATTCTTTCTTTAAATTCCTTATAATGTCTACCCATCTATTCATTTTTATTGGATTTTCAGTTTCAGATCAGTTGGTGAGAAGACTGGAGTTTGACGTTTGCAAAAAAAATGCCATATTTGAAAAAAATACTACTACTACTACTACTACTACTACCATCACGCCATTTCCCCGTAGGGGTAGGCAGAGAGAATGGACCGCCACACACGTCTATCCTGGCATACACTCCTAGCCTCTTCCACATTCATACATCTTGTCATACATGCCCTTCGGTTCTGTCTGCTTTTGACATGACCAGACTTAAGATTTTGGTTTATCTGATCATGCCACGTCTTCCTTGGTCGTCCTCGTCTAACGTTGCCGTAATTTTTTGGAATTCAACCATAAACAAGTACCTAGCTAGGTACCTACTTAAATTCAATATTATTTGAATATCAACAATTTTTAGTTTTGGAATTTAATCACAAACAAGTAACTAGGTACCTACTTATTAATGAAGTCTTTTTCCAACGTTCGGGCAGACGTCTGTCGGGTCCGCTAGTAGAATATAAATATGATGTGACATGACCATGAAAAGAAAATAAAATTGACATATGCTGATATTACGAAAACATGATTTTTTTATATTTTTTAATGTCTATTTGTTCCTTCCGTCCTAATCCAAGACCTTAAACCTACTTTTAACTGTACCAGGGATTTAATGTTTTGTAGTTTCTCAGTTAAAAGATTGAAGGATCTTAGACCAACATATAAGGAGTGCCTCTGTGCAAACTTAGTTCTGCATCCTGGAACTGACTACACTATCGGATCTATTGCTAATACGATTTAAATTCTTACTAAATAATTCCGCTTTTAAGTGAACATATTTGAGGCACTGAAATTAATTTAATTTTCTAAAACTAAGGAGTCCACTCTCTACGTATAGTTCATTAGTAGGGAAGAGTCAATGTTTTTTGTACATTATCGTAATTATATTTTTTTGTGCAATTTCTCCTGGGACTCCTCCCCGTCCTATTATACCATTTGTTATTGAAGATTGAATTAAAGCGTAATGTGCCATTTTTAATTTTTCTTTCGTTAAAATATTTTTCAGTCTTTGAAAAACATAAGATAAATATCAGAGTTGCTCTGTTAGTTTAGCTTATATGTTTTTCCCATTTTAGCCTACAATCTATGCATATATCCATTGATGAATTATGTGTCCAAATATTTATAGCTTTCCCCTGAACTTATTTTGTAGCACTTACTACAGATATCTTCATTACATTTGAAATCATGGATTTTAATTGACAAATTCCGTGAAGGGCCACTTTTGTTTAAGATTTGAAAAGGCAAATACGTAGTTCTTTCTTGATTTAAACTTGATTCAAATTAATTTGTTGCAAGCCAGTTATTAACTATCGTAACACTTTTTATAGCGTCACTAAAGGTTGACTCCCATGTTTTATTATAAATAATCAGTGTCATCAGCAAATGACAATATTTTTCCTTCTACTTTAAGATCACATAGAGTTCATTTGTGTATAAAAGAAATAATAGTTTCCATCCTTATGGAAGATAAGTTTTATTAGGCCTGCTTTTAAATCAGGTGATAAATCTGATGTTAGCAATTATAGGCCTATTTCAACATTATATTGTATCCCTAAAATGTTTGAAGCTATTATTGCTAGCAAAATCACGCCCATGTTTGAGAATATACTGATCGATGAACAGCATGGATTTAGATCTGCCAGATCAACCACCTCTAACCCGGTAAATTATACCCAGGTTATTGACAAAGCATTTGAGGATGGTTAACAGATTGACGTTCTCTATTCTAAGGCATTTGACAAAGTAGATCATACAATTCTTACATATAAATTACATGCCTTGGGAATAAGAGATCCATTACTATCATTTATTAAATCGTTTCTTACTGAAATAACTTGGCTTTATTAACAGAATATCCTCTGATTTTACTAACGTCCGTACAATCAAAACTCTTTATTGCTCAACGGTTCGCCCTCTTCTAGAATATGCCTCCGTGGTCTGGTCTCCATTCTGTGTCAATCGCATAAATCACATTGAATCAGTCCAACATCGCTTGCTTCGAAAAGTAGCGTGGATGCTTGGAATAGAGAGAGGTAATTATTCTTATGCTGATATAGAGTCAATGTTCAATATTTCTAGTCTTCAAAAACGTAGAACTAATATTGACTCTATATATATGTTCGGAATACTAAATGGTATAATCGATGTTCCATCACTGGGACAAGTTAAATTCAATATTCCGACTCGTAGGTTGAGAAACAATGACATACTGTTCATCGATCAGCATAGAACCAACTATGACCTTAATTCTCCAATGTCTTTGTCGTATTGTTAACTCAAGACGAGATCTGGACTTTTTTGGTTTAAGTTTACAAGGATTTAAACGAGCACTAAATAAATAGTTCAGATCTTTTCTTGATATCCCTTATGTTTGTCAATGCTTCTTTTTTTTTTATGTTTTAAACTATTATTTTATTTTAATATTTAAACCCTATTACACGTCTGGTTATATTTCAAAGATATTTATTGACTCAGTTCATGCAGTACAAGCACTAGGAAATTAAATAAATACAATATCGTTGGTTACACGGGTTGACAAACACTGACTTTACAGATTGAGAGGCAGCGGGGATATTGTTTCACGACACGGGATGGCCTGGGCAAAAGGACATAATATTGGGTTAAGACAGCCCAACTATCTGTTCCTAGTATTTATTTATTTATTTATTTATTTATTCACACTCTTTATCAAAATACAATTCCATATTCACTTTGCCCAGCTAACAAGGGTACATACCCCGTTCCAAGCTAGGCAATTACATTTTTATATATTATAATAGTTAACAAATTAATATAGAGCACAGACAAACAAAATATAAACTTATTCGGATACCCATTTTGATTCATATACATACAGACATACACATATATACACACATGTATTTATAAATATACACATATATACACATGTACATACACACACACACGTACATACACCCATGCGCATACACATACATACATTCATAAAAACATAGACAATTTATTTATGCGAAACTTCATGGTTGTCATCTATAAATATATATTTTTAAAATTATTCCTTATTTTTTATATTTTATTTTTGACATCCAGTAAGGTTCTCCAATCCGTGGCATGCATCAACTTTTCTGACTCCCTACGACCAATGTCATGAAAGAGCGAGGTCAACACCTTCCGTAACTTGACAACACTCCCGTCTTTCCACGATTCTGGCAAAAGGTTATGGACCTTTTTGCCTACGTTATAGTGTTGTCTCGATGCCAGAACAGTGTTGACCCCTTCACTTAGTATCAGATCCCTATTAGAGTATCTTGTATTATGGTTGTGGTTGACGCTTTGGTAAATAGTAATATGATGTCTCGCACCGTATTTAGAAGTTAGCAAAGAGTCTAACAGCCAGCATTCGTACTTCTTTGAGTAGGTACTCGGGATCAATTACTAGGATCTCGATTAATCAAATTATATGTCTGACCAAAGAACCCGGAGGAGCCAAATAAGGCAAGCAACTAGGTTAGCAAGGGTTGACAGTATAATATGACTGTACGGGATGAGAGCCAGGACGTAGCCTAGTACCAAAGAGTTCCAAAAAAGGAAAGGCAGCTGGTTCGCTAGGAGAGCCCTGAGTGGGTGCCCTTACCAAAAAGTACCAAGAAGTTAGATAAGCAGAAAGGTTAGAGGACGACCCGGAATACTCTGACTTCTGGAGTTAGAAATCCGCCTTATAAAGGCTAAAACCGAGGGGGGGATGAGAAATTTAGGGGTCTCGCAGGGTATGAGGTCAGCGCAGGTGGCTGGAGGGCATCGCATTAGAATGCGGCCGAATATGCAAACCTATACCATATGTTAGAGGAGTTGTTTATATGTAACTATCTCGTAAGAAAAGGATAACAATATGCGAAAAAATGTATAGGGAAAAAGCGCGTGCTATAACCCTATAAATTGTATACATGGACAATGTCCGTTAATAAATAAATAAAATAAAATAAAAATAGTGGACTCAAAATTGTCCCATGTGGGGGGATACATGAAATAAACCAGAGACTGACATTAAACAATAAACTACCAGACAAAACAAAAGACTCGGACAACGTTTATTAAAGATGTTAAAAATATTATCATTTAAAGTAGAATATGAATTTAAAAAATATTTTGTTAAATGTACATCATCCGTAAGGGTTCAAAAACAAATTTCAGAAGTTTCTTGCCGGTGTTAGTAAACACATGTGACTTTAAATTCTGTTCAATTGTTTCTCATCAGTATGAGTCAAGATGTGTCTTTTCAAATTCCTTTCGATTGAACATTTATATTGGCACTCTGAGCATGAGAATGGTTTCTCACCAGTATGAGTAAACGAGTGTCTTTTTAAATCACTTGTGCGTGCACATTTATATTGGCACTCTGAGCATGAAAATGGTTTCTCGCCAGTATGAGTAAACATGTGTAATTTAAAAACACTTTTTGTTGAACATTTATATGGGCATTCTAAGCATGAAAATGGTTTCTCAACAATATGAGTTAACTTGTGTAATTTCAAATCTCCTTTATTTGAACATTTATATTGGCACTCTGAGCATGAGAATGGTTTAATAGTATGAGTAAAGATGTGTGATTTTAAACTACTGCTTTGTGAACATGTATATTGGCATTCTGAGCATGAGAATGGTTTCTCACCAGTATGAGTCAATACGTGTGAGTTTAAACTACTTCTTCGTGAACATTTATATTGGCACTCTGAGCATGAGAATGGTTTCTCATCAATATGAGTCGACTCGCGGGTTTCTGAACAATGAAAATCGTTTTGCATCGCTTGTAAACCTGAAACAACAACAAAAACATTAGGACTAGACTACTTCCAAGGAGAGATGGTTTTTTTTATAAGAATAGCAGTAACAGTTACCGTTTCACAAATAAAACTGTTTCGTAAAGACGAAAAATAACAGATTAGTGCAGTGTGCGATACCTCTCCCCTCAAAAACCCTAATGGGGGGGTTATTACGGACGGCCACAATAATGTAGCTCCATCTGAGGTTTCCGATGTAGTCCACAAGTTTGCCAACCGGAAATGGAGCTGGGTTGTTCACATAGCCAGAACCACAGACTCTAGATGGAATTAAGGAGCCCTGAAATCGCGACGCAGAATAGACAGAAAAAGTGTCAGCAGGCCTCAGGCAAGGTGTTCTAATGCCGCAAGACGGGTTACTGGAAGTGGTTGGAAGATAGGGAGACGTGGAAGGGGAGGTCTGTGTTCACCATTGGACAAGGGACAGCTGATGACGATGTTTTACTAATATACAATTAAATATTAAATCCAACAATGTTTGAGTATGTAAAAATGCTTGCACTTTACACACTGTGTAACATTCACCATTCTGCTCATATTCGAACACCTACATTCCTTAAATTAAAATCTGTTGATGTTTATGAAGTTGAAGAGATGACACTTTTATTTATTCGGGTGAGATTCATCAAATTGAATTATTTCACTCACGTACTAGGCAACGCCTGAAAATTCCATTTTTTCTATTTCTATACTTTTTTATGGACCAGGTGGATTTATCAACAGTATTTTGAGTTTGTCAAAAATTTTTGAAAATCTCTTTAACTTCACAAACAGATGAAAGAAATGAAGGAATATAGATGATTAAATATGGGCAGAGTGGTGAATGTTACACAGTGTGTCAAGTGGCCACTTAAACCAGCCAATGACAGGTCATAAGCCCTGTGTTTGCCAAGGCTTCTATATTTCCATCTCTACAATGTTCTCAATGTCTGTTGTAATATGTTCCTTTTTACAATGTTTATCTGAAAGGTTTTTACACGCTTTCACGACACAAGCAGGCATTTTGGTTTCGATCCTAAACGTCACGCCTGGCTGGCTGTCGAAATACGACTAAATACGCGTTGGGTATATGTCAATGTTTGGAGTATTATCATTAATACCGACTACCAAATAAAAACAAGATTTTGTTTATCAATGAGATGGAAAAAGTCTCAGAGACGTCGACAAAAATGATTCTATGCCCTTGATGGGCGATATGATGTTAATATAAACCCCTTGGGTCATAATAATGGAATCGTTCTAAGATATGAAAACATGATGACCTCACTATGATTGTGGGATAAGATGAATTGCGACGTAACGAGGGAAGCAGTTGTACAGCAGAGGACAGTCAGCTCGTGCTTGGACCATGTTTATATTCGCGACAGAGAGAAGTTTTACTTACTTGGGGCGATTTCATTTCTACGAGATGGATCTAAACATTCTTGTTTGATATCAGGATAGTCTAGATCAATCTTTGTGTGGATAATTACATCACTGGTTTTCCTAGGCTGGTCAGTACTGGTCCCCGGTTCAGCCTTTACGGCAGCAACACCTGGCTCCTCACTTCCGTGGGAACATGGAGCCCCTTCCCCAGTACGGAGAATATCTCCTTCTACATCGCCAGTCCCCGGTTCAGCCTTAATATTGACCGAAGCTATTTCCATTGTTTTTCCTTTGAGAAATACAAAGCAACTATCATAAAAATTATACAAAATACGTTAAAAATTAAATAATGCAAAAGCGCATTGGTCGGGATTTCAGTTCTGCGTTTATTAAAGTAAACTTATTAACATAAAAGAGCTAGGTTACAACACGTCATGTAGTTATTTTATTTATTTCTCTCTATATTTAAGTCTGTTAATATTACTGTTTAGATAAACAATTATTTATAATTATTTAATTCAATCTTCATACTTTCAGGCATTTTATAATACAGTTTGAGCCGCTTCCACATTGTTTATACAGAGTTTTTGTGTTTTTTTTTATATTGAAATGAAAACCATAACAGAAAAGCGGATAACATATTTTCGTTGAGTGACGTTAGCAGGCCCCTCATTAGCTCAGGGGCAATATTGTGGCGCTATGAAATCGAGTGGTTTCGGCACTTTATTAAAATATATAATAATATTTTAGCATTGGGTGGATTGATGGCGGTTACCGATTGCAATCATGATAGACTGTCTTAAAATAAAACTCCTAATGCCTGGTGTATCTCTATAATTGACAGTACAGACAACAAATTGTATGAGCCCTAAATTTATCAGAATTGCAATTGCAAATTGGTTCACTTCAGAGAAGAGAGATTAAATCTTTTCTTTTATGAACAAAACGAACACAAAAAAACCATCACGCCGTTTCCCCGTAAAGGCAGAGAGGATAATACGCCACATCACTCTATCTTTGCATACAGATCTCGCTTCCTCTACATTCATAGATCTTTTTATGCACGCGCGCCGATTATTTATACTTTTGACACGTTTATCTTCAAGTATTTGTTGGATTTGGTCAATCCATGCCTTTCTCGATCTTCCTCTATTTCTGCATCCATCAACATTCGCATTGAAAAGCCGTTCTTTCGCTGTCCATTCGCTCTACATGTCCAAACCAGCGCAGAGCTCCTTTCTTGATTTTGTCGATAGTGCTTATTCCAGCCGTACATAATGTACGGGTCTCTACATTTGTGCATCTATCGTACATAGGTTTACCACACATTCGCCCGAGAGATCGCATTATGACAGCATTCATCCTACTTTCATTCCTGTTTTTACAAGTCCATACTTCGCTCCCATACATCAGGGTCGGCACCAGGACTCCACTGTGAACGGCTAATTTTGCCTCTTGCGATAAACGTTTATTTGCCAAGGTGGATTTAAGTGCATCGTTCACTTTTTTCTTACTTTTTCTTTTCTTACTTCTTTTATACATTCATAAAGATTATAAATATTTGAAAAACAATAAAATTAAGTAATTGTATAATTTCGAAAACGGATTCCTATAAGTGTAACCCCGTAACTTAGAAGAGCTTCGCATTTGCCGCTAGGCGTAGTTTGACGTTTACAAAAAATATTTATATTTCGATATGAATTATTTTAACCTTTTTTAATCACTCGTGAACAAATATTTACAAACTAAAAGTTACACAATCCTTTTGCCAATGTTCATACAAAAGTTTTTTTACACGCTTTTATGACAAAACACGCATTTTGGTTTCGACTCTAAACGTCACGCCTGGCTGGCGGTCGAAGAACGACTAAATACGCGTTGGGCATGGCCGAACGTGTGGGCATGAGTTAATGAATTAATATCTCAATGTTTGGAGTATTATCATTAAAACATGGGGAAAAAATTACATATTCTCAATTGGTACACGTGCACACATTGATATATATTATATATCTAACACATTTGCTCGGATGAGGCGTTCGGATTTGTTTATTACCTACGGGACCCTGGTTATTGCATTTTTTCTACCATGGGTACCTATATTGTTCCGGCGCCAGAACAACGACTGAACCGACCGCGTGCACATGTGATTTCTCATATTCTCACCGCGATCGCAAAAAGATATTTTGCCATCAATAAGTATTAAATCTACTGTGTTTATAATTCGTCAAGTGCCCCTCCTTCCCGACAGCGAGGTTGGATCTGATCCTGACTGCCGCGACAGAAGTACCAGCAATAGAGGGAAAAATGGGATTGGTAAACCTTTTGGATCATAATAATGGAACCGTTCTAAGACGCGAAAACATGATGACCTCACTTGGATTGTTGTATAAGATGTATTGCGACGTAACGAGGGAAGCAGTTGTACAGCAGAAGACAGTCAGCTCGAGCCTGGACCATGTTTATACTCGCGACAGACATAAGTTTTACTTACTTGAGGCGATTTCATTTCTACGAGAGGGATCCAAACATTCTTGTTTGATGTCAGGATAATCTATATGCATCTCAGTGTGGATTATTATAGCACTTATTCTAGGCTGGTCAGCACTGGTCCCCGGTTCAGCCTTTACGGTAGCAACACCTGGCTTCTCACTTCCGTGGGAACATGGCGCCCCTTCCTCAGTACGGAGAATATCTCCTTCTCCATCGCCAGTCCTCGGTTCAGTTTTGATAAATACCGAAGCAATTTCCATTGTTATTCCTACGAGAAATACAACAAAGTAAATATTTGTATAATGTCAAAGTAAATATCCTGTAAATTATACAAAACTAGCAGGTAACTAGTTCTCTATAATCTCGAGTACCTAGGAATATCACCCCTTTGGACCTAACATTCTTTTTGTTGGGAGCATTCTATCTACTATATATATGAAAGGCAGTGTTTGTACGTGTGCCCCCCATGCGCGGCCCGTTCATAGAACGCATGGAATCATTGGTTCCCTAAGTTTTAGCAAATAATGTTTATAAAATAGCATATTTAATAAATTAATTATCAGTCATAATACCTAACATTAAGATTACTATAAACAAATTATGTAATAATAATTTGATTAATCATTGCGATAAATTGTGAAGTAATATGACTATCGCCTTACAATATGTTAAAAAGCGACGTAGCCTCCGGCACACCCATTTACCAGCGCTGTCAAGCGCTGTCAAGCGCGTACTGATCGGCAAGTACTTGCTACCGGCTGGCTGGGTATCGATTTAAAGAACGATCGCGATGGAAGCAAATTCGAAATTCCGTTCCAGCGCCGTACTGATCGCGCAGTCCGGGCGCAGGCGCAGACTTAAATCCTCAGTAGGCAACGGAAGCATTTGAAGCATAACAATACATTATTTTCCATGTGATGCGAACGCAATACCGCGACGCGCCGCACAGCACAGAGATGCGATTTTGGTATTTTGGCGCTGGTCATAATAGTTTAATAATTATTTTGTGGTAGAGTAGGAATAAAAAATTAAATCTAGAGTTTAATTCAAACATTACATAAATATAATGTTGATTCGTTGTAAGAAAAAAGATTATAATCTACATATATTGATTTTTTGGGTTCAAATAATGACCAATTATTTTTCGTTGGAAAGCCATGTTTTTTAACAAGATAATATTTATTTTGGTTTCACTGCATTTTAGTCAAATAAAATATAATTCCACAAAATACTTCGCAGTTTTTTACTATAGTATATATAGTGAAGTTGGTTAATTTGATATTACAGTTTATTCCTAGATATGTACGATTATTGTTTTTATTTCTAATCATACGGATAAAGTATTTAGTTTGTCTTTAATTTTTTAAGGGCAGTGTATATTATTATGTACCAATTACTTTATATATTGATTGCTTCCCTAATTAAAAACCCCACCGCACGCTCCTGGTGCCCTCGATATACGAAATTACTATTGGACCGATTTACCTGCGGTTTTTTGTAAAATGATGAGCTTTGCCTTGGGTATATATATAGCTCTTAAAATCTTCAGTCCTTTAATCCGATCAGTAAAAAAAAGTGAGGGGAGTAAATGTTTTATTCATCGACTTATATGCACTTGGCTGCATTTGACGATAGTACATATACTTAAACAAATTGGGGATGTTATTTTTTGTATTTAATAAAGTTTATATTTAAATATTTACTATCATTAGTTTTTTATGGATATCAATCAGATTCTTTCCTTAAATTCCTTATTATTTCTGCCCATTTATTTATTTTTTACTGGAATTTTGGTAATACAACAATAATATTAACTGACATTCATTTTTTAATATAACATTCCTACATTACGTGCATCCCTGTTGGTAAAAGTAACAGAGTTTGACCAATACCTACTTATTTGCTGATTGACAGATAAGTGATTTTTTTTATTACTAAATCAATGTGTAGATATTCGGTTTTGAAATTGTGGCGGGTCGACAACGACGGCACGAGCCGAACATTGCCGAACGCCGACGTAGAGCGTACGAACGGGCCAAACCGGCTTCGAGAATACTACCGGATTCCGACCTCACCGCACGCGTCTTCGAGGCACAAAATTACCGCCAATTTAGATTTACCAACTTCATTTTATTTTGCCTAATATAGTTATTAGAATCCTTCTTTCAATGTGTTAGCTTCAGTAGTTTAGTTTCGTGAATAAATCTTAGTGTAAAACGTAAGTACCCTGTTTTACTTGCTCTCATTCTGTGCACCCACATAACTTTGTACATCACAAAATTAGGCCACCAACTAGGTGCCGACATAAAAGTGGTATACCCCGACGTTTGAACACGAAAACACAACATTAAACAATCAATCACGGTGACCCCATTCAAATTCCATAAAAATTGCGCAAAATTTCAGACAGAAATATCTTCGCTTGACAAAATTGTACAACAATTACTTTTTTTCGGTCGGTACATGAAAAATTTAAAATTTCATTTTTAATTTGATTGCACTTTTAATTTATTTGTAATTAATCAAGGTTAATCTATTTCAAGGTTAACTTATTGTAAGGTTAATTAATTTAGTATAATAGAATTATATTATAATAATTATAATATATAATAGAATTAGATTTTTCAAAGACCGAGCGAATCGAGTGAATTTTTCTGTCGGTAACAATCTTCAATGTAAATGTAACTAATGTAAATGTAATTAATGTAACTAGTGAATTGATTAAACTGTGATTAATTTCTTAACAATATTACTCGGCCGGGATTAATTCAAACAGGTGATTCATAATTTAACTAAAATTATTATAAACAAACATAATATAATACGTTCGAGCGACTCGCTCACCAAAAATCGCACGCCGAGTAATACATTCCTACAACACATATAAATTTTATTTTTTTTTTATTTTTCTTGAGTCGAACACACAAACAATTCACACGAACATTTACATAGGGTGCCAGATTGAGTAGAGGTACTTACAGGGTACCGGAACATAATTATTTTTGACAAATATTATATGGCGAGACAAGCGTGACGTAGGCATCCGAAAGTTTTCTCCTTGTGAACGCACTGCGGGAGTAAGTTTTTTTTTTTACCAGCGAAATCTATCGGAAATATTTTTCAGCTGGCGCAGTCGTTCACAATACTTGCAATTTGTAAAATTTTATTTTTGTAAACAACTTGAAACTATCAAACAAACAGATATTCGGGCGGCTAAGCCGACGAATGTTTAACTTAGTACGTGGACATTAGTATCCATACTTTTTTTCTATATACATTATATCGTGTGACTGTACTATATATGTTTATATTTTTAACCTAGGCTATGCATGTTATTATGTGTTACAGATTTGAAGTTTTACCATAAACATTTTTAAACTTGATATATTGTACAACGGACAATCAAAAGGAATATTAATATTGAGGGGACCACTCAGGCTTGGAGAATACAAATACCTAATAGTTGGAAAATGTGTTCCGCCGTATGGTAAAATAATTATTTAAATTTTCTGTTTTTAATTTTCTTTTCTATAACTTGCACAGTACATACATAACAAATAGTGACTCTGACATTTAAAAAATAAATATTTTTGTTTGAAATTTAAATTTAAATTTAAATTTAAATCTAATAATTTAAACTTAACTTTTTAATACAACTACACTCATTATTGAATACTTTTATTTCAATATTTTAACTTATACTGTAATCATTATTACATACATTTTTCTGAATTTTTTTTTTTAAAAACGAATATTTTTAAACTGTAAACAATGGCTAACAAGGACAACACTGACTTGACAAATATCAACACAGCAAACAACATGTTCCACACGGATAGGATTAGCGTTAAACTACCACAGCTATGGGTGAACAACATCGAACTTTGGTTTAAACAGATAGAAGCACAATTCGAGTTGGCAAACATAGTTTCAGAAGACGCACGTTATAGTCACTTAGTGTCAAAACTTGAACAAACGCACATAGAACAAGTTTCAGATATTTTACTCATGGAACCGAACCGAGCAAAATATACGAGGCTGAAGGAAGCTATAATCCAACGCATGGGCTGTCCACAGGACAGAAGGAGAGAAAAACTGTTTTCTTCCTTACAGCTTGGGGATCGAAACCCATCCAGCCTACTTAGAGAGATGCGGACGCTAGCAATAGGTTTACAAATAGACGAAACGACGTTGCAATACTTGTGGATACAACAACTGCCCAAGACGATCCAAGCGCATTTAGCCATAAGCGAAGATGACTGGGATAGGCAAGCGACGATAGCAGATCGCCTAATACAGGTGTACACACAGGATAATGTAGCGGTAGTAGGTACCAACAATAAAAATAACATTTGTAGTTTAGAACAGTCCGTACAAGCTCTAACCCATAAGGTAGAGAGTTTATTTCACACAATCAACAAACAGCATAGTCACAACAACAATAACAATAGATTCAAACACACAACAAGTAACAGCAGTAACAATTTCAATAACAACAAATACAACAACAATTTCAACAAAACAAGCTATAGGGCCAACGGAAATAACAAGAAAACTATTCTTTGTTACTTCCACACAAAATTTGGCGATCAAGCTAAGAAATGCGTCACACCATGTGAATTTAAACCGCATCTAGCTTCAAAAAACTAGATGGTCGAATCATAGCGGAGGCGGCTGATTCAACCAACACAACACGTCTCTTTGTTAAAGATCGTGATACCGGTGTGTCATACCTCGTTGACTCCGGATCGGAAATATCATTAATTCCTAGATCTTTACACAAACGCCATGGAGAAAAGTCTAAGCTAATTCTCTATGCAGCGAACGGGACTACGATCCAGAATTTCGGAGTTACCACGGTAACACTGAATCTGGGATGTAAACAAATGTTTACATGGAAGTTTATAATAGCGGATACGACACGCCCTATTATAGGAGCAGATTTTCTCCACAACTTCCACCTGTTAGTAGATGTTAGGAACAAACAGTTAGTAGACAATACAAACGGCAAGATAGTCAGAGCATTTGACATCTCCACAAACAACAACATAACATGTTCCATATCATTAACAGACAAAACCAACATTTACCACTCACTCATATTGAAGTATCCACAACTAGTAGATATCAATAAACCATACGCAGGGCTGGATAAACACAACACAATCCACCATATAGATACCCGTGGCAAACCCGTTATGTGTAAGACTCGTCGGCTGTCCCCAGAACTACTGAGGCAGGCGAAGCAAGAGTTCGATCACATGGTGGCTCAAGGTATTTGTAGACCCTCCAAGAGTGAGTGGGCCTCTCCATTGCATATGGTGAAGAAGAGCGATGGTACTTATCGCCCTTGTGGCGATTACCGTAGCTTAAACGCACAGACGGTACCTGATCGTTATTCCTTGCCACATATCCACGATATATGCAATGACTTATTTAACTGTAAAATTTTTTCCAAAATTGACTTACAACGAGCATATCACCAAATTCCAATTAATGAAACTGACATTAAAAAGACAGCTATAACCACACCATTCGGGTTATTTGAATTTGTAAGAATGCCATTCGGACTATCATGCGCTGCACAAACATTCCAACGTCACATCAACGAAGTCACAAGAGGTCTAGAAGGAGTACACGCATATATCGACGATATATTGATCGCTTCACCAGACGAAGAAACACATGTGGAACACTTAAAAGCTTTGTTCCAGCGACTTCAAGATCATGGAATGGTGGTAAACCCATCTAAATGCGAGTTTGCCAAGAAAACACTGTTATTTCTTGGTTATGAAATTTCGGCTGAAGGCATCGGACCCTCGCCAACAAAAGTGGAAGCCATCACGAACCTCAACAAGCCAGAAACCATTAAGCAGTTGAGAAGATTCTTGGCCATGGGAAACTTCTACCGAAGATTCATACCACGAGCAGCACACAAATTGATACGACTACACGATTACCTCAAGGGAGCAAAAAAGAATGACAACAGAAAAGTAGAGTGGAACGAAGTCACTACACACGATTTCGAAGAGGTCAAGAACTCGCTGATCAACGCCACTAAGCTTAGCTACCCAGAGGAAAGCAGCAAGATGTCAGTGTGGACAGACGCCTCAGATTACGCAATCGGAGGCGTGCTACAACAAACCACAGACGGCATCAACTACAAACCGATAAGTTTCTTCTCAAAAAAGTTGAACAAGGCTCAGTGTTCATATAGTACGTACGACAGGGAACTACTAGCCATTTTTGAGACTGTAAGGTACTTTCAACATTATCTGGAGGGCAGAGAATTCTGTATATACACGGACCATAAACCACTACAATTCGTGTTTAGAAGGAAAAGTCACGACAAAGAAAGCCCCAGACAACTCAGATATCTAGACTACATCTCACAGTTCAGCACGGACATCAAATACATAAAAGGAGAAGACAACGTCGTCGCCGATACCTTATCAAGAATCGACATGATCGAACAAGAGGCAAACATATCGTTCGAAAAGATCCATAAAGAACAAAGGCAGGACAACGAACTACTCGCACTCTTGGACGACAAGAACACTGCTCTGAACCTGATCAAAACCAACATGCAGGGACAAGAAATCGTCTTCGATCTCAACAAAGGCAACATGCGACCGTACATCCCAAAAACGCTACAGAGATCTTTCTTCAACCAAGTGCATAACCTCAACCATGCAGGAGCCGACGCCACGACCAAGACCATCAGTCAAAGAGGCGTCTGGAAAAATATGAAAGCAGACTGCGCAGCTTGGACGAAGGCCTGCATACCCTGTCAGAAGAGCAAAGTCAACAAACACACGAGGACACCGATCATCAAGATCGACATGCCGAGACAGAAATTCTGCGTGGTCCATGTCGACCTCATCGGACCTTTTCCACCATCAGAGGGACTGAGGTACTGCCTCACATGTATCGACCGATACACTCGATGGGCGGAAGTAATCCCTATCGCAGATATCCAGACCCACACAATCATCAGAGCCATCTGGGACAACTGGATTGCGAGATACGGCGTACCGGAGAAAATTATAACTGATCAGGGTAGGCAATTCATGTCTACGGACTTTAACTTGTTTTGTTCCAGATCAGGCATAGCACACTCCAACACGACGCCTTACCATCCACAAAGTAATGGCATGATCGAGCGATTTCATAGAACGCTGAAGACGGCCATTAAAGCTCACCACCCTGTTCCGTGGACAAAATCGATCAGCACCATACTACTCGGACTGAGGGCCACACTGCGCACGAATGCAGAGCACTCAGTAGCAGAGATGCTGTATGGGTGCAAACTAAAGTTACCAGCAGACATCCTGGAGCAGACGAACGACTACATTGACCCAGACTCCTACACTAGGCAACTGGTAAATTTCATGCAAAACGTCAAACCAAGGCCAGTCGAGCACCACAATAAAGGTAACGTTTTCATCCACCCGGAACTAAAGAGAGCCACACACTTGTTTCTGAGGGACGACAGAGTGTACAAACCCCTGATGCCGAACTACAAGGGGCCCTACAAGGTCATCACCAGGGCGGAAAAGACGGTAACACTGGACGTGGATGGCGAACATAAAAAGGTTTCGCTGGACAGGTGCAAGCCGGCGTTCCAGACAGCGGAAGAACGAGCCAGTCCAGCAGAAACGGAAACACCAACAGAACAACCGGCATACACAACGCGTAGCGGCAGGAGGGTGATACAGCGTCAGTTTTGAAAAACAGATTTCAAAACTTGGAAGGGGGCTGTGTGGCGGGTCGACAACGACGGCACGAGCCGAACATTGCCGAACGCCGACGTAGAGCGTACGAACGGGCCAAACCGGCTTCGAGAATACTACCGGATTCCGACCTCACCGCACGCGTCTTCGAGGCACAAAATTACCGCCAATTTAGATTTACCAACTTCATTTTATTTTGCCTAATATAGTTATTAGAATCCTTCTTTCAATGTGTTAGCTTCAGTAGTTTAGTTTCGTGAATAAATCTTAGTGTAAAACGTAAGTACCCTGTTTTACTTGCTCTCATTCTGTGCACCCACATAACTTTGTACATCACAAAATTAGGCCACCAACTAGGTGCCGACATAAAATCAACGTCGATTTTTGATTAAGTTTATTCTCCATGCTTGTCACACGTACAAAATACTATTCGAAAGTGTGAGTGAAAAAGAAAAATCAAATTTTGACTTGAATTCTGTGACAGTTTTCTTGACAGTCTTCTTCAAGTTAAGTTTTTTTGCCATCCATTTACTCTACATGTCTAAACCAACGCAGCACTACATCGTATTGTTAGAATCTTGATTTAGTCGATAATGCTTGTCTCAGCCTTATATAATGCAAGAATCTCGACATAGTCGAAATCTGCTATTTATTAAATCTTCAAATAGCAACTTTTGTTTTTATACCTCAATGTCCAGAAACTCATCTCAAAGCTTAGAATTCTTTGGAATAGATCTTCCAGCTTATCATACATCTCATCGCCACTAAAACAGTGGATGCAGATGGATTGGCATGGTTTAGATCAAAATCTTACATGTTTATCGTGCTATGAATATATTGTATACCATTATTGCATTGTCCTTCTTTGTCTTTGCTACATAGTTTTATGTTATTTTTATTCAGTTTCTTGCAAATACTCGTATAATTCTTCGTGCAACTGTTGTATTTGACTTAGGCCGTATGCATAAATAATAAATCAACATGTTTACCTTTGATATATTGTTTTAGCCTACATTCGCCTGAGAGATCGTATTTAGATAGAATTCAGCTTATTTTCATCTTTGTTTTTCGGATTAAAAAAACAAAGCACATTTGGCTAAAATTGGATATGAAGGTTTTGTAAATCAATATTCCGTGCGTTAAAAACGTGTTTGAGTAAGTTTTGCGAACGCGCCCGCACTAAATAATCGACCTTGACATGATTAGATTAAATAAAAAAAATATATATTTATAAACCAGTGTTTAAAAACACACCCATAGCTAAAAATTAAATTCATATTATATTTTTACTATTAAGAATCGCAGCGAAATTCAGACGAACGCAGAAGCATCCTGTGTATATTTAATTACCATATCATTAGCAACTAACAAAGCAATAGTTGTCTTTGTCACGCGTCTGAGCGCGAGAGAGATATATTATTTTCATAATGCGTATGCCGTGCGATGTCATACTATACGCTTATTCACAGACACTACACAATACGTTCATGTAAGTTTTGCGAACGCGTCAGCTTTAAATAATCGACCAGTAAAGTGCGCGTGTTGCTCACTTCAACACACTGCAGTACGGCGTGGTGTCACCGCTAAAGCATATATAATCTGCGCTATAAACCTAATAAGTCGGGTACCTGACACCCGGCATAAGGAAAGGAAAGCAACATATGTTGTTCTACTTTACATACTAGAATTGTTACTTACTTTTGTATGTAAAAACTTAGTTTAATCGTCTAATTATATTGTTGGATTTTGTATCTTTGATATGAGGACGCGCGCTGCTGGGCGCTTGACAAGAGAACCACAGATAATACTACATATAGATGTTGTGGTAAGTCAGGAATGGCTATAAACGCCATAGAGTACTAATTTATGGCAGGACCTACCTGATTGTTTCAGCATTTGACAGCCATATACCATTAGAGCAATGAGTTATTTATTTTTATTTTTTATGGCACTTTAATATTTTTTTAATCTATTTTTTTTAAACCCACTTTTACAGAAAAATATAGTTACACAATCTTATAAATAAAATAAAATAGCAACAATATATTTAATAAATCCACCTGGTCTATGAAGAAGTATAGAAATTGAAAAAAATAACATTATCAGGCATTGCCTAGTATGTAGGTGAAAAAATCAATTAGATGAATCTCACCCGCATAAATAAAGGTTTCAGCTCTTTAACTTAACAAACATCAACAGATGAAAGAATTGAAGGAATATAGATGTTAAAATATGGGCAGAATGGTGTATGTTGAACAGTGTGTAAAGTGGCCACTCAAACCAGCCATTTACAGGTCATAAGCCCTGTAGATGCCTAGACTTCTATATTACCTTCTTTTAAATGTTCTTCATCTCTGTTGTAATATGTTAATATTAACAGCTCCCCAGAGAGTTTAATCCGGTCCTTGTCTACAAAAATTTGGACAAACTCAAAATATTGTTCATAAATCACAGAAATCTTTAATCCGAGTCATCTTAAAAAAAACATTTCGCTATCCAAGTGACTTGCTCTTCAAAGAATTCAGAGTACTGAATATTATTCAACAGTATATATTGAGAACGGTAGTGGTTACACACATAAAGAGAGACATTTACCCGAGCGTCAACCACAACCATAATACAAGATACTCTAATAGGGATCTGATACTAAGTGAAGGGGTCAACACTGTTCTGGCATCGAGACAACACTATAACGTCGGCAAAAAGGTCCATAACCTTTTGCCAGAATCGTGGAAAGACGGGAGTGTTGTCAAGTTACGGAAGGTGTTGACCTCGCTCTTTCATGACATTGGTCGTAGGGAGTCAGAAAATTTGATGCATACCACGGATTGGAGAACCTTACTGGATGTCAAAAATAAAATATAAAAAATAAGGAATAATTAAAAAAATATATATTTATAGATGACAACCATGAAGTTTCGCATAAATAAACTGTCTATGTTTTTATGAATGTATGTATGTGTATGCGCATGGGTGTATGTGTGTGTGTATGTACATGTGTATAAATGTGTATATTTATATATATGTGTGAATATATGTGTATGTCTGTATGTATATGAATCAAAATGTGTATCCGAATAAGTTTATATTTTGTTTGTCTGTGCTCTATATTAATTTGTTAACTATTATAATATATAAACAGCGCACTAAATTTGGTGAGCGCGCATTTGCGGTCGCAGGCCCTATGGCATGGAATGCTCTCCCAGCAGAGGTGCGAGGCTGTGAAAGTGAAGTGATGTTTCGGAAAAAACTTAAAACCCACTTGTTCTCTAAATCATTTGAATAAATCCGTAGCACGTGACAACAAAATAAATTATTTTAATCAAATTACAAATTTAAAGCTTCAATTAAATTAACTTAACAGTAGAATCACCATGTAAAGCGCCCTTGAGGTATTTTATTACGAAAATGGCGCTATATAAATTATCCACAATAAATAAACATGTAATTGCCTAGCTTGGAACGGGGTATGTACCCTTGTTAGCTGGGCAAAGTGAATATGGAATTGTATTTTGATAAAGTGTGAATAAATAAAAATAAAAAATTTAAAAAAAATATTACATTTTTTGCGGTTAAGTATCACAAAAAAATTCAATGTGATTTGATAATTGATTACTTCAAGTTATGGTTTTTAGAGTTACAGCTGATTTGTTATCCTTATTTAGCCTAGCCGGACCGAAGGGGGGGTATTCGAATCCCCCATAGACCGATTTTAATTCGATAACTTTAGTAATATTTAAGGTATTTGCCGTACAGTTTTACTTCATTTACATGTAAATGTTTGGGGGTCGCGTTTTGATGAGCCTCTACACCAGTCGGATCGTAGACAGAAGAAACAGCTTTAGACGTTGATATGATTTTTTTATTTTACATTAAATTACCAACGAAAGATTTGAGAAAAAATGCCGACGGACGTCCGCAAAAGAGTACTAAAGAGATGTGTAGTGATCCATGAAACGGATCCCCTTTTTATACGCTGGATTCCTTTGTTTCCTGGGCTCCCACTACGATGGAGGGAAGTTAATGTCCTCCAGAGCGATGGACTGACGAACAGTTGAATTTGCGCTATCGGCACTTAGGTCAGTGATACCCGCTTGGATCGGGGGCTAGCGTTGCGTGTATCGATTTCGCTTACGCGTGCTATGGTGTGTCATTGACCTGAGTTTGATGCTCCCCACATGCACAAGCATTTGGCAAACTAACAAAAATGAATAAAATACACGAATTAGGAAAATATTTGTACGCGAAAACATGAATAAATTATTGAACGGTCAAAAACAATTCCAACGTTTTATTCTCCTGATGCCATATACAAGTAGACGCTGGGGTCGTTTGGTCCCCCCGTTTGAATCATGCGTAATTTTTATGCTTAGTGAGGAAAGGTTAAAATAAGGAAATCCATAATTGACAGCCCTGCTCTGTTTGAACTAATTCAAATTTGAATACCCGGTAAATGCATTAGAAGTTTTTTTTTTTTTTTAACAATTTACGAACGAACTTCGAAATGCATTCACCTTTACGCAGGATACATAGGTATGGAAATTAATTTTAACAAATATTCGTACAAATGCAAATTTTGTTAATGAATTAAAATGTTATCCCACTTAACAAAAAAAAAAATAGATGAAAATTATTTTAAAATATATTATTAAATTTAATTTTATTGCCTTGAGAACGTATTTTTTTTCATTTCTAAATATGTTTCTTTTTTACTTTTTTACATTTTGTGTTCACTAAATTGTTTAGTTTTATTTATTCTATGGAATTTCATATATTGTGCTACATAATAATTGTGCACTGCTGTGATTATTTCTGTAAAACATTTTTTTGTAAAGGGTTCTTTGAACCGTTGCGAGTATGGGTCAAAATGTGAGTTCTTAAATTATCTTTCCGTGAAGATTTATATTTACACTCTGAGCATGAAAATGGTTTGTCACCAGTATGATTGAACATGTGAGATTCAAAATCTCTTTTTCTAGAAGATTTATATTTGCACTCTGAGCATGAGAAAGGTTTCACATCAGTATGAGTAAGCAAGTGTCTTATAAAATGACTCCTTTGTGAACTCCTATATTGGCATTCTGAGCATGAGAATGGTTTCTCACCGGTATGAATAAACATGTGTCGTTTTAAATAACCTTTATGTGTACATTTATACTGGCACTCTGGGCATGATATTGGTTTCTCACCAGCATGAGTAAAGCTGTGTGATTTTAACTGCCATTTATATGAACATTTATAATGGCACTCTAAACATGAGAATGGTTTCTCACTTATATGAGTCAACATATGTGATTTCAAAGCAGTTTTATTTGTACATTTATATCGGCACTCTGAGCATGAGTACGGTTTCTCACCAGTATGATTTAACATGTGACTTTTTAAACTACTTATTTGGGTACATTTATATTGGCACTCAGAGCACGAAAATGGCTTCTCAGTAGTATGCGTAAATCTATGTAATTTTAGCAGATATTCATTTGAACATTTATAATCACACTCTGAGCATGAGAACGGTTTCTCACTAGAATGAGTCAACATATGTGATTTTAAAGCACCTGGACGTGTACATTTATATTGGCACTCTGAGCACGAGTATGGCTTCTCACCAGTATGAGTCAACACGTGTCTTTCGAAATACCTCTTATGTGAAGATTTATATTTACATTCTACGCAGGAGTATGGTTTCTCTTTAGAATGACTTAACATGTGTGATTTTAAACTACGCTTCAGAGAACATTTAAATTCGCACACTGTGCATGCAAATGGTTTCTCATTATGAGTCAACACGTGTGATCTTAAGATACTTTTTTTGTGAACGTTTAAATTTGCACACTGAGCATGAGAATGGTTCCTCACCAACATGAGTCGACATGTGCGATTTTAAACTCCTTCTTTGTAAACATATCAATTTGCAAACTGGGCATGAGATTGGTTCGAAACCAATATGAGTCAACATGTGTGATTTCAAATTATTCAACTGTGAAAATTTATACTTGCACCTTGAACTTGAAAATTGTTTTCTAACACTTTGAGTTAAAATGGGTAATCTAGAGATACCTCCTTGTAAACATTTATATTCACATTCCGAGCAAGTGAATACTTTCTTACCGGAATCAGTTAAAATACGAAAATTTAAATAACTTGATTTTGAATATTTGTGAGATAACTTGCGAGTATTTGCAGAGTTTTTTTTCTTCTGTATTGCTTGTAAACCTGAAATAACAATAAAAATAAGTTTTAAAGACTATCTCCAAATGTATCAACGGGTGCTAAAGAAAGACATATAATTTATTTTCAAAGCATTTAAAGTTGGAAGATTATGTTATTGAGTTAGTCAATTTACATTATATCAAAGCTAATATTGCCAAATGCCTTGCAGCTACAAAGCGCATAGACGGATGAAATTATAGCAACTAAAAAACTATTTTTTTCAATTTACCAAAAAATTCAAAAATAAATATGAATAATAATAAACATAATCATGGTATATTAGCAAAAATAACAATACATTGAGCAAGGTACTAAAATTGGCAATTTAGTCTTAGAGTAAATAAATAAACATATAGCCAGGTTTTTATTTTTGTGTAAATTTACTCATCTTATTGTTGTAGACTTTTTTATACGTCTTTTTCATTAATGTTGTTCTATTTTTTATTTTTTTTACAAGTGAAATACTACGGATTGGCGTTTCACGGGTAAGCTTTTTTAAATATTTTTTTGCAAATAAATATATTTTTCGCGAGAGGCTTAACTAGCAGTTCACAATTGAGTCCTGGTCCTGACCCTGATGTATGGGAGCGAAGTATGGACTTGGAAAAAAGAGATGAAAGTAGGCTGAATGCTGTCGAAATGCGGTCTCTCAGGCGAGTGTGTGGTTAAACTATGTACGATATATGCACAAATATCGAGATCCGTACATTAAGTAAGGCTGAGATGAGCATTATCAACCGAATCAAGAAAGGAGCTCTGCGTCGGTTTGGACTTGTAGAGCGAATGGACAGCGAAAAAACGGCTAAAAATATTTACGATGCGAATGTTGATGGATTTAGAAGTAGAAGACAACAGTATAAATAACCTCAAACTGGTTTCTTTTATACATAATACAATCGAGAGTATTCATGTCCCGCGTTTATTTTGTTAATAATAAATATATTTTTTGGAACTTATTGATTTGCTTGCGTAATATGACGGTATCTTGGAAAATCACAATTTTCTAGTAGTTCATATTACGGAAATGTCAAATAGAGTCCAAAATGATTTAATTTCGACTGTTACTACAGTAATAAATAAATTAGGCATTTATTTGGATATTTGATGTGGCTTAGGTAATTTCAATATTAACTACAACATAGTGGTTCAACTAGTGAAGGAATTGAATACTTATACTATATAAGACGATTTTTTTCTACTGCCTATCCTAGTTTAAAACTCTGTGCGCGCGATTGCGTACCACCTTAACTTTATGTCGGCAATTATAAAAAAAGAGTTAAGGTCCTCTGCGTACCATCATCCATAGTCCACAGATGTAATCTCAGTGCATATAATGTGGAAGGAAGTATTACTTACATGAGACGATTTCATTTCTACGAGACGAATCCAAACATTCTTGTTTGATGTCAGTATTACCAATGTCCATCTCCGTGAATATATATATATCACTGGTTATCTTAGGCTGGTCAGTACTGGTCCCCGGTTCAGCCTTCACGGCAGCAACACCTGGCTCCTCACTTCCGTGGGAACATGGCGCCCCTTCCCCAGTACGGAGAATATTTCCTTCTTCATCGTCAGTCCCGGGTTCAACTTTGATATTCACCGAGGCTATTTCCATTGTTTTCCTTTCGAGAAACACAAAGTAAATATTTATACAATCTGAAAGGAAATTATACAAAATACGTTAAAAACAAAATTATAAGCCAACAATATTTTGAGTTTGTCCAAATTTTTGTAGACATGGACTGGGTTTAAATTCCAAGGGATCTGTTTAAAATAACATATTACAACAGATATGAAAAATAGCTTAATACATATACATCGAATTCATATTATTGTATTTTAACTATTAATAATCGCAGCTAAATTCAGACGAAAGGAGAAGCATCCTGTGTATATTTAATTACCATATCATTAGCAACTAACAAAGCGATAGTTGTCTATGTCACGCTCATAAATGCGTCTGAGTGCGAGAGAGAGAGATTATTTTCACAGTGCATATGCCGTGCGATGTCATAACATGAGTTTATTCACAGATACTACACAATATGTTTGTGTAAGTATTGCGAACGCGCCAGCTTTGAAAAATCCACCAGTACTCATTTATGAGTAGTTTCGTCGCCTTCAGTTTGATGTGCGTATGCGGTTTCTGGACTATTCTTAATTTTATGGCCAAATCATATAATTTATTATTGGTCTACCATCGCGGCTACTTTGTATTTTTACTCAACGAAGCCATCAAACAAGAAATATTAAGGAAAGGACGATCGATCTGTAAACCTGTAGGATTTTGGTAGTTGAGGGTTGGAGCTCCTACCCCAGTTAGAAATTTATAGAAGAAACGAGGTTGATGTTTATTTATTACATGGCGAATAAATAATGAATTTTGACACTTGAACTACATGCTCCAGCATCCATGCGAGTTGCCGCACGACCGACTGGCGTTGACTGGCCGATGCTGACTGGCCGACTGGGCGTTATCACGCCCTGTTGTCTCTTTATAGGCCACGTTTCTTTGTTGTTCATATCTAGACGACGAGAATAGACGTTTTGTCTCTTTTCTTGCACTAAATCATTAAATCAACCACTCTTACTTTCCTTCATTTATTCTTCACCATTCCTGATCAATTTCCGTATTTTCCTTCCCACTCTATCCTTTTTTGCCCATTAATATGGAATTTATTAATATAAAGGTGTAATTATTCAACAACGTTTGAGTATGTCCAAATGCTTGGAGACTGGCTGGATGTCCTCCCTAGAGAGTTATTCATATTTAAATTTATTTTAACAGAGAAGGAAAACATTTTTGAGAAGGGAATATGGAAGTCTAGGCATTTACAGGGCTTATGATCTGTCATTGACTGGTTTAAGTGGTCACTGTACACACTGTGAAACATGATTGTAACTAACTAACTAACTAACCATCATGCCATTTCCCCGGAGGGGTAGGCAGAGAGGATAGAACGCCACACCACTCTGTCCTGGCACACTTCCTTTGCTTCCTTCACATTCATACATCTTCTCATGCACGCACGTCGATTATTCCGACTTTTCACATGACCACTTTCAAGAATTTGTTGTACTTGATCATGCCATGTCTTTCTCGGCCTTCCTCGACTTCTACAACCAGACACATTCGCATCATAAATCTTTTTAACCGTTCTTTCATCATTCATTCGCTCCACATGACCGAACCATCGCAAAAGACCTTTCTTAATTTTGTCGATAATGCTTAACTCAGCCTTGCATTCTGCTCTAATTTCGACATTAGGGCACCTATCATACATTGTTTTTCCGCACATTCGCCTGAGGGATCGCATTTCAACAGCATTCGGTCTACTTTCGTCCCTTTTTTTCCAACTCCATGCTTCGCTTCCATACATTAGGGTTGGTACCAGAACTCCATTATGAACTGCTAATTTAGCCTCTTGCGATAGACACTTATTTGCTACGACAGACTTTAAGGCACCATTAACTCTGTTACCGGCACTAACCCTCCTTTCAATATCCTTGTCCATATTTCCATCTCTAGTAAACATACTACCCAGATATACAAATTCTTCGACCTGTTTCAAACTATCTCCATTTACTACAATCTTACATTCAGTCATAGTTACATTTCTTTCAAAGACCATGACGTTCGACTTTTGCACATTCATTAGCAAATCACTCTCCTTGCACACTTCGTAAACCTTTGTAACCAAGGATTGCAGTTCCTCTTCGCTGTCAGCTAGGAGGACTGCGTCATCGGCGTAATTAGAGTAATTAGAGGATTGTAATTAGAGTAATTGAATTAATGAACTTTAAACTTAAAATATAAAACAAAATTTATTTTACATAAAACGTATATTTTTATATCATGTTAAATAATATTTGACGTTTTAAAGATAATGTCGGTTACATGTCCACGATAGAGTTGTTTAATTCGAGATCCAATTTTCATAAGTTCTCTCATTAGATGATTCGAATCGGGAGTTTCATACTGAGCGACGCCTACAAAGAAACTAATAGGTCAAAACGTAAACCTACTCGTTTATGAGTAGTCTAGTCGCCTTCTGTTTGATGTGCGTATGCGGTTTCTGGATTATTATTAATTGTGTCGGGTTACCTTTTATTCGTCATACCGAGCGGGGCCCACGCTTAAAAGAAAAGCCATTTGTATTGTTTAACTTTACATACTGGAATTGTTACTTACTTCTTTACGTAAAAACTTAGTGCAATCGTCAAATTGTATTGAAATGTGTGTATTTTGTATCCTCGAAATACGGACGCGTGGCGCTTAGAGCTTGACAGGAGAACCACAGATATGATAGACAATAATGCGTTATTCCTTAAAATTATATGGCTGCTAAATGCAAAGACAATCAAAAAGGTCCCGCCTCAAATTTATACTCTATGGCTCTTCTACCCAACTCGGCACCAATACGTAGTATTGTCTGTAGTTCTCCGGGTACGACGCCATCTTGTTTTCCGAGAGCGACGCCATCTTGTGTTTCATTTTAACGCTATTTTTCTCGTTCAGTCTTTCATGCGCGAGGAGATGAGAATATAATCGTAATACTGAACAAGAAAAATAAGTCGTTAACATAGAAATATAATATATCAGACGCGTAGAATCAAGTAAGCATTCATTGCACTGTGTCCTGAATTTTCCAAGTGCCCCCCAGCTTCACGACATCGCATCTGCGCGCATGGGTGAAGTGGCCGCGTAATGTTGCCAATCCGCGAACAATTAACAACAATTTCGAAAAATCAACTGCTCCACAACTGTATAGCTTATGTTAGGTTTTTGTTATTTTCATTGTGTTTTGAGATATAAATAATATAGATGTACATAAATACCTTGTTTTTAAAACTGTCTGAATATTTGTTAATTATGTTTGTTTTTTAAGTTAGTCTTCTTTGTTTATTCTCAAATGTAATTTCAAAAAACTAAATTGTTAAGGGTCTTCGGCACGGGAAACCCCAGGGAGGTCACATTATTTTTATTATTAATTATAGTTTGTAAGCAAAAAATATGAATAAATAAATAAATATATTATCATTACACAAATATAAGATTGTTTTGTGGCATGTTTTACCACAAAAAGTATTTTACCGACTGGACTATCAAAATAAAAAGGCACCTAATTTTATTCGGCTAGGCAAACGTTAAAAAAAGATAAATAAGTGTTCAATAATTAAGGAAAATTACTACAGTTTAATATTATACAAAGGCTTTTTACAAGAAAGACGATACTAACAAAATGTCAACCTTGTTTTATTTAACAATCTGATAGATGGTAAAATAATCGAATTCTTAAATAGCATTGTTTGTGAAATCGCTACTTACAGATGGAATGTGATCTCACACTATTTCCGTTTAATCCCAGCAGTATTTTACACGGCGTAGATGAATTTTAATCGGCAGTTGCGTACTTAGCGCCGTCTACATAGTAACTAATGGCCAAAACGTAAAACAACTCATTTATGAGTTTGATTTGAAAAACTTGATTATATTATTTTACTTGAAAACTGAATGATTACAAAATAAAAGTACCTTTTTTTAAAAGTCCAAGCAGTAAAATATTTGTTGTGGTAAAACGAAACATAATATTAGATACACAACATTATCTTATATTTGTCCCATGATAATAAATTCCTCTCGGTCTGGTCAGATTTTTGGGAGACAGTGCGATGTATGCAAACATGATTCTACGCGCCTTCTAGTATATTATGACTCTATAGAAACCATGGGAAACCGAACCGGGTTGTGGCCCCGTGGTAGTATTGCGGACTCACGGGCCAAAGGCCCGAGGTTAATGTCCCACCCTACCACAACTCGATTTCTGTTTCTCTAAGACAAGTTATTTACGACTTTTAGGAAATGGTTTGAAAATTTAAATATTTGAGTAGATAATAAGAACTCAAGTTTTTCTCTATTTCATTTTTTAAAAGTAAATATTATACATAGCCAATATAGAGTAAAATATTTTTAAAAGTAGTGACACGAAAATAGTGAGTAAAATAGTTGTTCACTGTTCAGAGTTAAGAACTCTTTACAGTGAACAACTTATACAACATTATACAACAATTATACACCTTATAAAGTGACGCGCGTCTAGCTCCGCGGGGCCAGCCGTAACGCTGCGCCAGCTGATCTAGAGCGGCGGGGGTAGCTCTACCCCCACCATCCGTAGTACAACACCGGCCGCAGGTTTCGTAAATACCGGCGCGCCCCGTTTCTATGAGTCATTTTACCGACAGTTGCGACGCGCAACATCTCAAACATAATACAGCGGTTCTTTTTAGGACCTTACAAATATGATATACATTTACAAAGGGGTATTCTCTTGGCTATTTTGTCCCCGATATTGCTAAGGCCAGGCCCGAAAGCGAACAATTAGTCTTTATTGAGGGCTTTGCACTCAGCAAACAAATACTCGGCTATATTTAACAATTCATTATTTATTTACATTAGTTTATGTATTCAGTCATATTTTTATATGTTGTGCGTGTCCGGAACTGTTGTTTTCTTCACAAAGTTCATAGTGTTACCTTCATGTAGATTAATATAAATTATCGTTAACGTCTGCGATTGGAGTGTAGTGCCATATGCACCATATAAACTAATAGGAAAACAATAATGAACAGAAAAAAAACGATTGAGAGCATGAGTTCGTAGCCGAAACGTCGGAACAAATCCAACACACACGGTATCTTCCAAAAAAGAAACATATTGATAACAGTGACCCTGAAAACCTTCGCACCTGTGAGTTTTAATATTTACATTCAACTATTTCGTGCCTATGTCCCTATAATGACACTGCACACGAAGAAGTTTTTCACCAATGTCGAGTTTTCAAAAGTTTTTTACGTTTTTATGCATACACTTTATTTTTATTCAGTTTGAGGAATGGGTTTCCCTTGAGTATGAGTTTTCATGTGTACTTTAAGATTACCAGTATGGGCACATGTAAAATTACACTCTGAACACGCAAAAGGTTTCTCGCCAGTATGAGTTTTCATGTGCACATTTAGACTATCTTTTCGCGAAGATACGTAGCTACACTCTGAACACGCGAAGGGTTTCTCGCCAGTGTGAATTTTCATATGAACCTGTAAGCTGTAACTTTGTGAACATGTAAACTTACATTTTGAACACGCAAAAGGTTTCTCGCCAGAATGAGTTTTCTTATGTAGTTTTAAACTATATTTTCGTGAACATGTATAGTTGCACTCTGAACACGCAAAGGGCTTCTCACCGGTATGAGATTTCATGTGTAGCTTTAAACTATATTTTCGTGAACATGTATAGTTACACTCTGAACAGGCAAAAGGTTTCTCGCCAGTATGAGTTTTCATATGCGTATGCAAACTACTAGTTTGTGAACAGGAGTATGCGCATTTTGAACACGCAAAGGGTTTTTCACCGGTATGAATTTTCGTGTGTATTTTTAAACTACCATTTCTTGAACATTTATAGTTACACTCTAAACACGAATATATATTTTTTCTAGTATGAATAAGAAGGTGGTCTTTTAAATGATGTTTCTTGAAAAATGAAGAAGGACATTGCGAGCAAGGGTGTGGCTTCTCTTCGAGATTGTTTAAGTTCTGTGAATGTTTTTTGGGCAAACGCGACTTTCTGGGAACACGCAACGAAGATGTATCACTCATATTTGAATATTCGCGTTGACTTTTTCCACTCCTTAGATCTAGAAAAAAGATTTAAAATAAAGTAACCGTTAAAAATAAATTAGATCAAATATTTCGGGCTGGTAAAGTAGGGTTCATACGAAGACAGGACAATACTCTACTGTCCCAGCATCGGACCAATTGTCTCGTGTGAAATTTGGAGAACTAGACAATGGATCGAGAAATTGTTTAAGAGATGCACGGGCAGGCTATCACCCCGAAACAATTGATTACCCCCCACCAACGCGCGCAGCCGCATTAAGACAAACCCTCGTGCGAACGCACACGGATAGCACCGTAGGACAATAGCCACTTGCTCCGCGCGTGTGTCGCTCTTGCGCATTTTTTTTTGCTGTGGATGGAATCCGGAAGAAATTACTAAATTAATATGTAGTTTAAATAGCGAACATGACTGCTTACGGCACATTGATTGCCCAACTTATAAGGATAAAAAATGCAGGGGAAACGCGGCGGAGGCGATTGTAGCTGCTATCGTTATCCAGGTTTTTTACTAATCCTCCAACTTGCTCGTAACGTGCGTTATTATTAATTTATTTTGCAGGATTCCGCGTTTGAGCTACGGTCAAATGTTATATTTCTTACTTCATTTTACAATACGCCTAAGGGGCATGTACAAAAATAATACAGGTAAGTACAAACATCCTTATAATTTTATAAATAAGCAACACGATTTTGTTTTTTTGAAGACACGTAGAAACCAAAAAAGCATGCTGCAATGCAAAATCAAAATGAAAACTTTGCGAAATATAAAAATATGGATAAAATATATTATTCTTATTCTTAGAGGACAGGGTCAGTGCTATGCAAGCTCCTGACGTCACTGCGACCCGTGAAGATCAATCGAAGGCTCCCGTGAAAAGTTCTCGCCCTCCAAGCCCAGGTCTATAAGGAGCCTGGTTACTGTGTGGAAGGCGAGAGTTCTCATTCCGCTAAATCTCTCCCCCCAAGCCCAGATCCGTAGAGCATCGGGCTATTGGGTAGGGGGCGAGCTTTTTAACATCCTCAGGTTTAACTAATGGTACCCCGAGAATGAGGCTTCTTTTATGATGTAATGATATAAAGATTTGTAGGGGTGTTTCATCATCTACACTACAGAACCTACATCTAGAAGTTTCGAAATGGTTCATTTTAGCAACGTGTTTGTTCAATCTGCAGTGTTCTGGCCGGGCTCTAGTAATAACCTTTCCATGATTTTGACTGAGCTTTATTAGGTCTAAGGCAAACCTTTCGAACTACCCTTTTATCAGGTACTTTTGGCCAAAGCATTACCCAAATTTTTACCGGACACGGAGCTACGAGAAGTTACCTATGTATGCTTAAATTAAGGATGATGACTATTGTCCATGCGATGATATTTCTTTACAGAGTATCGAACATCTGTTATTTCAGTGCCCAATTTTCAATTTACAACGCCATTATATTGAAGCAGAATGCAGGAAAGATGGAATATCCTTAACAGATATCCACGCTGTAGTTAAAAGTAGTTATCACGCGCCATTGTTCTTGGACTTTGCAACAATGGTGATTGGACTCATAAAGGTAATAAACCAAGGTCAGTAATCGAACATCCCATTTCCAAGACAAACAAAAACTACTTTTTCCGAGTACCTTAGCCTTGTACATGACATGTAAGGCTAATAAATACAGGAGTCCAAATATATATAAAAAAATTCAAAAAGCATTACGCTCTGCTTCCTGACCCCCGACCGTATCTATTGGGACCACACAAACTGATCTCTTTCAGTATATTTGGATTATATCTGTGCCTCAGAGGCAGACAAGTGCAAATCCTAACGTCAAATGTTCAACAAAACCCTAAAGAATTTACTTTCCCGAAAAGACTAACAATTTATAGCATTCATTTGTATGTTCAATATCTTAATACATTGGTTGTTTCATTATAAAACTTACATTTCTTATAAAACCAATGGACATGATCATAAACTGGATTCAAAAATCGAAATGTCATTTCATATATATAAAAATAAATTAGAACACAGCTATCTAACAAGATTTACATCTGTTGATGGCCTAGTAGTACCAAAATTTAAAAACAAATATGGACAACGTACGTTGGATTATATTGTTCCAAAAGTATTTAATTTGTTGCCACTTGACATGAAAATATGTCATAGTAAAAATAAAATTAAGTTTCTATTACGTAAGTGGTTAGTAGATAAAACGTTCCTATATTGATTTATTATTTATGTAATATTTATGTAATACATTTTTTTTATTTTTTTTATATTTTTTATTTATTATTATTTTTTTACATTTATATATTTTTAAAAAAATAATTTTTTATCCCTCATTGAATACATTTTTGTTATTTTCTTGGGTTTACCTTTTCTTTTCTTTTATTACTTTCTTACTTTCATATTTCATTTACATTTTTTAGATCTTAATTTTAATATGTAATTTCAATTTTCTTACTATTTTTTTTTCTGTGGATATGAATTGAAATTCTCGATTTACTTTACTTTGTTTAATTTATTTTTTTATCTTGTTTTGATTACATTTATGAGCACACACTATTTATATATGTGTCTAATTTTTTTTTCTTATATTAAAATATATTTAAGTAAATTACTAATCTTTAATTTTAATTGTATTATTTTACTCTATTTTCTTACTTAAAAAAAATAAAATATCTTTAAACTATTTTTATGTTTATTATTTTATACGTATGCAGTATTATGTCTGTACTCTTCTTATTTGATTATTAATTAAAACTAATGTCTGAGCACCCGATGACAAACTATTATTGAATAGTTTATCGGGACAAAATATATCTTTAATACTTTGTTTTCTTTATAATGTATTAATATTGTAATAATATATATATTTTATTGAATAAAGACTATAAAAAAAATAAAAAAAAACAAATTCTAGATTTGCATGTCAGCCTCTGAGGTACAGATACATTCTCACAAAAATCATCCTGTAGAAATGATTCCCAAGAAAAAATTGATGACGAGATTCGAATGTGTTGTAAGCGTCTCTGCTAGAAATAATGATGGGTAAAAGAATGGGTAATTACTATTTTCTTTACGATATAAGTATCGCGAAAATCGCTTTGGAACCTTCTCTATTTCAAGAATGTGGTATGATTCAGAAGAGTCCCAAATGATGGAACAGTATTCTAGTGTGATTCGAACAAGTGTATCATTGCTAATTGCAGTAGTATTATTAAAATATTATACTGTCTATTGCGAACCTCGCTTAAGTGGAAAAGTAGTATTACTTACTAGAATCACCTTTAGTGTTGCAAGATGAATTCATATATTCTCGTTTTATATAAGGGCAAAAATTGATTTCAATTTCTGCATCTTTCCGTTCCAGTATTTCATTCATCAACTTTTCGTCAGTACTGGCGTCCAGTTCGCCCTTTGCGGTTGCAACACGTGGCTCCTCACTTTTGTAGGAACATTGCGCCCCTTCCTCAGCATGGAGAATACTTTCTTCAATCGCCCTCGGTTCAACCTTAATGACTACTGAATCGAGTTCCATAACTCTTTACTAAAGTATGGATTTAGAAAAATAAAGTGTATTCGATATGAATGTCAATATCCTGGAAATAAAACAAAATGGATTTTCGGACGGTTGTAGAAAAATATAAAAAGAGCAATAAAACCGCCAATCGGAGACTTGAGTCTCGAGTTTTGAAACTACGTAAAATTTCACTAGTTTTTCCAAACAGATTGATTTAGTTGCAATTCTACTTATCAATTAATCCATAAACATTTGAAAAAATTAAAATCACGTATTGCCATTTTCAAAGAAATGTTTGTGAACAAAAATTGGTTCAATATTATTAATATTTAAAGCATTAACTTTGCTGCTAAGAATTTTATTAAATGTTATAATATTAACTCTATATATATGTTAATAATAATGAAGTCAATATTAAAACTAGGTTTTTGTAGACTAGAAATATGAATAGTTACCTCTCTCTAGTCCAAGCATCCACGCTACTTTTCGAAGCGAGCAATTTCGGACTGATTTAATGTGATTTATACGATTCACATACATTTGTGAATGTTTTACTGAGTTTTCAACTTTTAGGAATATAAAAGTAACGCATTTAATAAAAAAAAAGTTGTCTGTACATATATGTAACAAGTGTTTTCTTTACTGAGAAACATTGTTTCAAATTATGACCCTGGCCACCTAACGTTCGTACAAACCCCATTAAACCTAACATCGATTCGACGAACGGTTTTGTGGTAGATATTTCTAATTAAAAACATGTTTTTGTTATATTTATTATACACAAACATGTAACAAATGTCGCTGGACATAGCTGTCTCTAATGAGACCTTGGCTAGTACTGAGTTAACAAGCGACAACACGATCATCGGCGTGCGCGGAAAAAAGATACAGCGTAATTAATATCGCGTATTCGTCGATGCAACAAAGCTTAGGTGTCTAGGGTTAAATTAGATGATAAAAACTAAGAAGGAAGCATTGCTCTGTGTTTTTGTTCTGACTAAGCTTCTTACGTGTTGTATGCTTTAATCTATGGGTACCCACTGTCAAACTTCGCCCTTTATTAAATAATTATATAAAGAAATTACCCAATGTTTCTGGGTCGGTGGGGTCACCTCGTCGAGCTTTATATAGAATAAACTCGTGAATAATTATTAAATCGTTTTATGACACAAACTTCAGAACTGTCAGAACTCCCGAGCGCGGCCATTACAAAATGCAACGAAAATGTTGCCAGTACAGATTAAAGGCGATTGCCAGTAGAAATTATTCATTCCAATAATTAAATTAATTCAGTATGAGAAAAAAAGGCACGTCTGATTCTCACGTGTTATGTGTATATTATAACAACTGACATTCTAAATTATGCCTGTGTTCATATTATCATTCATTTTCTTTACGGGTTTATTACATTTGTGCTTCTTGTTGTTTAATTTGCAAATACATAACATCTTGATACAGCCAAACGTTCACATCGAGCCCCACGTTAGCGCGACAAATTATCGCAACTGGGTTGTTATTCTAAATCTTCTTTATTCCTTAGATAGTGATTCATTTGGGGATTTTCATTTATCTCAAGCACCTAAACTCTGCTTCGTTTATGGCAATATTAATGATTAAACGTTAACTGAATACGGACGCGTGAAACCAAATAATATGAAGATTTTTATTTAGAACATTACCCAAAACACAAAATTAGGTTTACGATATCAAACCACGTTTGTTTTTTCTGTTTTTCAAACAGTTTTACATATCGTGGGTACACTGGCAAAAAACTTTAACTCAAAAATATGCGGATTTGACTGAATGATGCAGTTTTGTGAAATTTTTTATGCTCTAAAAACTTGCAAAATACATTAAGTCATATTTTTTTAATAAAAATAAATATTTGCGTTCTTATAACTTACCAAAATTTTTCAATTTTGGTGCCATTTTCAACGAGTTGTAAGTAACTCACAATTAGAAAATGGAAATCAAGTTGTGGTAAAGTGAGGTTCGAACCTCGGACCTCTGATCCGTGGTCCGCAACACTAGCCACGGGACCACAATCCGATTCGTTTTCAAATTTAATTTCATATACCTGTAGTTTTAAAAATAAATTTAAGATTAAATCGTATACCGGGTATTTTATTCAGGCTAAAAGCTTTCAATAACTCAATATAAAATTAAGAAACGAAAAAGTTTAAAACGTGTTCTTAAATGAGCTCTTAACATCTTACTACATTTAAATTAGATGTATAAGAGTGAAATTGGAATAAAACTTAAATGCTTGAATTCTCGAAACAGGGATTTGAGAGTTAAAGTTTTTTTGCCAGTATCACGATATCATTATTTAACAAATTAATGAAAAATTGAAATTTCAAAATAAACCACAAAGTGCGTGTAGAAAACGCATTTAACTCGTATTTACGTACTAAATACACGCTAACAGAGTGATCTCTTCGTGCGCAATTCCGTTCAGAATACCAGCCTTGGGATTGTTTGTATTAATACTTTTTCGTGAACGGCGGAATGGCGGTACCGAGAAACAAAAAAGAAATTTGATTGCTGAAGACTGAGTTCCGGAATTACGCATACGAATGGACGGAGGCTGTCCGTTCCTCCGCCAACTGAGAAAAAGCGGGAACATCCGGCAATCGGGAATTCGATATTACGTCGTCCTTACGCCATACCGGAATAATGTATCTAAAGAGTTATCCTTTTGTAAATCCCAGTCACAATAGTATAAACCTAAATTATTTTACAACTTAAAGGAATGTGTTTATTCCGTTTTATTCATTTATTTATTTCACAGAACCAAACATTTAACAATGATAAAATAATATAAAAAAGATAAGGTTTAAAGACAGACCAGTGGAGTTCCTAAATAAAAATCACACAACAATGTTTGATTATGTCCAAATGCTTACAGACTGGCTGGATTTCCTCCCTAGGGAGTTGTTCATATTTAAATTTATTTCAACAGAGAGGGAAAATGTTTTTGAGAAGGGAATATGGAAGTCTAGGCATTTACATGGCTTATGACCTGTCATTGACTGGTTTAAGTGGCCACTTTACACACTGTGTAACATTCACCATTCTGCCCATGTTTGCCATTCCAATCCAGCCAATGACAGGTCATAAGTCCTGTAAATGCCTAGACTTCCATACTCCCTTCTCAAAAACATTTTCCCTCTCTGTTGAAATAAATTTAAATATGAACAACTCCCTAGGGAGGAAATCTAGCCAGTCTGCAAGCATTTGGACATAATCAAACATTGTTGAATTACTACCTGGTAAAAGAAGAAGTATAAAAATTGGAAAATTGTTTTCAGGCGTTGCCTAGTGGTGATTTGGTTCAGCCGGATGAATCTCACCCGCGTGATAAAGGATTCAGCTCTTTTACTTCACAAAAGTCAGCAGATGGAAGAGTTGAGGAAATGTGGATGTTCAAACATGGGCAGAATGGTGAATGTTACACAGTGTGTAAAGTGGCCACTTAAACCAGCCAATGACAGGTCATAAGCCCTGTAAATGCCTAGACTTCCATATTCCCTTCTCAAAAACATTTTCCCTCTCTGTTGAAATAAATTTAAAAATCATACATCTTAAATATTGTGGTACAACAAAAAAGTATGTTCATGTGTAATTGTATTAGAGTAAGGGTAGAGGTGTGTTCGTATGTATTTGTGTGGGAGTAAGTGTTCAGGTGTGTGTAAGCGTGGGCATCTTTAAATAGCAAGTGGGAGCGTATTTTAGCCACAAAGAATGAGTCTTAATTTATTTTTAAATAAATTAAGGGGCATGTTAAATACTAATTAATTTGTTCATTTTTTTTTTAAATTCTATGACATCGTAAACAGTATAATGTGTTTGTCTACTTTATTAGTTTTATATCACCCATCAATGGGAGGAGTGCTCTCCCGAAACTATAGTAGTGTTCTTGTAAATGAATAAAAATTGTGTAACGCTAGTAACATTTTTTTTTTGTATAATAATTTATAATGAAGTATTACGAAGTTAATGCCTATTCAATTAACAAAAAAATATCTAGTTTTAAATGGTATTAGATTGTAAATAAGTCATACATGAACTGTGTATTTAATATTAAACATTTGAATAAATAAAAATCTGGAACTCGACACTGGCTGGAACACCCCAATTGGAGGTGAAAAGCAAAATAATATCTTAAAAAAAGAAGAAAACTATTCTGAAAACGAGTAAAAGACGAAGATAATTTAAAGACTTTATTTAATTTTGTTTGTTAAACTTAATCTTAATAAATCAATGAGTTAACTAATAAAATATGAGGAAATGGCATACGACTAATTCAACAAACAAAAAAGAAAACTAACGGCTAGATCCTCATACTAACTAAGTTATAATAAAAACTTTAAACTTATTAACTAACATAATGCTACCGACCGGTTTCTTTGTTATATTTTATTTTTATTTCGTATATTTTATAAAGGCAACATAATACAACACAACAAACATATCAAAACAACAGTTTTCTTTATTTATATATTTTTATTAAAGAAGGTAAAACATAAACAGAAAATATGCAAGGAAAATAATGAAACCCACTAAACCGCTTTACCGGCTTGTCAGCAGGATTCTTATTTTCCTTTACAAAGAGAAACGTTAGAGATATTATATCAATTTAAAAAGTAATATTAATATTATTAAGAACTAAAAACATACCTAATTTTCACACAAAATTCTTTTACAAAAATTAAAATAGATGAGATAAAATGATAATCAATATAAAGCTTTGTTACATATTAGCCATTTAATTATATTTTTCTTAAAAGCTTTGTCAACATTTTCTTTTGAAATCATCTTAGGAATCTTATTAAAATTTTTAGTAATTGTATAATGAAGTGTTCTTTGGCCATACTTGTTTGCAAACCTCGGTACTGAAAAGCATTCACGTTGTGCTAGCCTTGTATTTTGTGAATGTAAATACCTTTTCTGGTAGTTACTATCAAATCGGTATCTAGTAACAAATTTGAGCCATAGAATAGCATTTACGAACAGGCACCCCGGCTTTTTAAAAAGTTCGGGTGCCTCTTCCTTTTAAATTTTAGGTGATCTGTTAATTAATTTAAGAGCCGAGGTTTGTAAAGATAGAATTTTTTTAATGTTGGTTTTACAAGAAAAGCCCCAATTGGTAATACCGTACCTAATAATTAATTCTGCTAATGATTGATAAATAAGTCTTAGAGAGAAGTTACAGAGAATAATTCTTAGATATAAAATGTCGTTTCACAAGTACTCCAATCAGAGCCTAAATTTGTTACTAGGCATGTAAAAACCGTCAAAAACGGTATGTGTCATAGAATTAAGGATAGTCCAGAAGGAGCGTAGAATCATATTTGGATACATCGGAATGTCTAAAAAAAACCCTCACTTTGCACCATTTTCGGCGCGCGCATGCGTGAAGTCATCGCGTAATGTTGCCCGATCGCGACAAATATTGCGATTTGTCAATTTCTCTGAAATTTTATTGCACACGCGGAAATATTGATTGATTCAACAGAGTATATAAGTAAAGGGTCATTTTATAAGAGTAATTAAATTAATGAACTTTAAACATAAAAAATTAAACAATCTTCATTTTACATAGAGCGGATATTTTTATGTCATGTTATTTGATGTTTTAAAGATAATGTCGATAAATGTCCACCACGGCGTTGTTTAATCCGGGTGGTCCAATTTCCATTAGTTCTCTCATGAGATGAGCAAAGTAGGGTAAAAATTTGACTACCCTGGCAACACTAACAAAATGTCTATTTTGTTTTCTTTGACAATCTATATTCCGATAGATGGAAAAATAATAATTTTTTTAAGTAATGCATTTGATACTTACAATGTAATCCCATCCTGTTTCTTTTTGATCACAGCAGTATTTCTACACTTTAAAACGACACAACACGGCATAGTTGAATTCAAATCGGTAGTTGCGTACTGAGCAACATCAACAAAGAAACTTATGGGTCAAAACGTAAAACTACTTCTTTATGAGTAGTTTAGTCGCCTTCTGTTTGATGCGCGTATGCGGTTTCTGGACTATTCTTAATTCTATGGTGTGTGTGTGTGAGAAAAAGAGAGAGGGTGGAAGGGTGTGTGTGTGATTATGCGGAGAATTGACGGCTGTCCGAGAAGCTGCGCTCGGTTCAGCAGAAACTCGGTGATTGAGCAAATCCAGACGAAGATACTAGAGGGATTATGAATGAGCAGTGACAGATTTGTGTACGCTGCAGCCGATGGAATCCTATCTGGACAACGTCCATCTAGAAGCCACCCGAGAGATGAAGGGACAGTTGGACCTCATCATCACAGGAGAACAATTAGTCTTCAATGCCACAGATCTTTTGGAAGAGGAAGAATCATTTTGAGGCATCTTTCCCCGATTAGGGATTCTTCAAATAATATTTTACCGTCTTCCCCTTCTGAAGCATTGCTATTCCCAGTTGTTATTCCAAGGAACTCTTTTACGGCAGCGTAGCCTGTTTTCACTTTTTCCATTTTCAAATTCTCGTTAATTTCATTGCATCGATTCTGGTAGTATAGCTCTTTAGAAATTATCTTCTTATTTTATACCTCAACACCTTATACTTCTAGGCCGCGATTATGAAAGGCCATCTTCATCGGTATATACTGCGACGGTATAAACTAATATCGATATTTATGTACGAAAGTGTGTATATTTGTATGAAAATTCAGAGTGTCAATAAATGTCATTAATTAATCACAAATTATTGTGAATAATTTTTAGTAATTTCACAGTTAGAACTTTCTCACCAATATGATTTAATGAATGATGAATCAAATCTCGTTTTTCGGCAAAGCTGTATTCACAATTGGAACAGGAGAAAATTTTGTTGGCAGCTGTATGAATCAACATGTGAGTTTTTAAAATATCGCTACGTGAACATTTAAACAGGCATTCTGAGCATGAGAATGGTTTCTTACCAGTATGAGTCAGCATGTGTGTTTTTAAATTACCTAGCCTTGAACATTTATATTCGCACTCTGAGCATGAGAACGGTTTCTCACCAGTATGAACCGACATGTGTGATTTTAAACTACTTCTTTGTGAAAATTTATATTGACACTCTGAGCATGTGAATGATTTCACACCAGTATGAGTCAACGAGTGTTTTTTTAAATGGCTTATTTGTGAACATTTATATTGGCACTCTAAACATGAGAATGGTTTCTCACCAGTATGCGTCAGCATGTGTGATTTTAAACTTCCTATCCGTGAACATTTATATTCACACTCTGAGCATGAGAATGGTTTCTCACCAGTATGAGTCAACATGTGAGATTCTAATAAAGCTCTACGCGAACATTTATACTGACACTCTGAGCATGAGAATGGTTTCTCACCAGTATGAATCAACGAGTGTCTTTTTAAATGACTTATTTGTGAGCTTTTATATTGGCACTCTGAGCATGAAAATGGTTTCTCACCAGTATGAGTCAACATGTGAGATTCTAATAAAGCTCTACGCGAACATTTATATTGGCATTCTAAACATGAGAAAAATTTCTCTCCAGTATGAGTCACCATGTGTGATTTCAAATTACCCATCCTTGAACATTTATATTGGCACACTGAGCATGAGAATAGTTTCTCACCAGAATGAGTCAGCATGTGTGATTTTAAATTTCCTATCTTGTAACATTTATATTGGCACTCCGAGCATGAAAATGCTTTCTCACCAGTATGAGTCAACATGTGTGATTTTAAACCGCTTTTTTGTGCACATTTATATTGGCACTTTGAGCATGAGAATGGTTTCTCGCCAGTATGAGACAAGACGTGCAGCTTTAATGAAACTTCACGTAAACATTTATATTGGCATTGTGAACATGAGAATGGTTTCTCTCCAGTATGAGTAAGCATGTGTGACATTAAATTTTTTTTGATTGTACATTTATACTGGCACTCTGAGCATGAGAATGGTTTGTCTACGGTATGTGTAAACATGTGTGATTTTAAATTTTTTTTAATTGTACATTTATACTGGCACTCTAAGCACGAGAATGGTTTCTCACCAGTATGAGTCAACAGATGTCTTTTGAAATCACTTATTCGTGAACATTTGTATTGGCACTCTGAGCATGATAATCTTTTCTCACCAGTATGAGTCAACATGTGTCGTTTCAAACTTCTTCTTTGTGAACATTTAAATTGGCACTTAGAGCATAATAATGATTTTTTGCCAGTATGAGTCGATTTGCGAGTTTTTGAAGAATCAAAACCTTTTCGCTTCGCTTGTAAACCTGAAACAACCAAAATACCATATTACTAAGACTTTTCTAACTAGTAAACAAGAAAAGGAGACAATTTCAGGCTTTCTATAATAGTAAGGCTGTCTCAAAATCATCATTATTCCATGTCCACTCCCTAGTTGGAGCATATGCATATGTAGTCCACAAAGAGCTTTCATGCATCTATATCATCTGCAAGCTCCTGTGCGTCCTCTCAAGTCAGGTTCGCGTCTTTTTGTTGTGACATACACTGCCGACGAACAGTCAGCAGCGGACGCCGAGAACCTGATGCCTTGTAAAGTAGGCATCTTCTGTATATAGCCTAGCCATCTGTATGACCTCTGTTCGATGAAAGTAGTCATCGCAGTGTACTGTGTCAATTGTATTATTATTTTATTCCTTACAAAGTCAAACCACCACACGCCCAAAATTCTTCTGAGACACCTATTCTCAAAACTCAGTATTTTGCTGTTTTAGGCCCTAGTGAGGTGCCACGATTTGCATTCGCAAAGGATAGGTGTTATGCAGGCGTTAGAACAAGTATCCGATCTCCAGACAGCCTTCATATGGCTAAATATGCTGCTAGTCCTAGTGCAGTCCCAGTTTTTTTGCTGCTATTTTCTGTAACATATACTCCGAGGTATTTGAAACTGACGACCCATCCGATGATTTGGTTTGACAGTCAGGGAATTTTGAGCATCAAGGCATGAGGTGATACACAGTACATGGGGTTTTGCAATATTGATTTTTAAACCCATGCATGCGGAGTACCTATTCAGGCTATCTACAGTGGCCCGAAGACCCCCGACTGAATCTTTAATTATAATTGCATCTTCGGGATACTCTAGGTCGCAGAGTTTTTGGGAGGAGGGGACGGATATTCCTCGATCTAGTGGAATTGACTTCGTTAGGATGAAGTCATAAGGATTATAAAAAGGAACGATGCCAAGACGCGATTTTGTCGAACTCCGGTGCTGACCTCAAACCAACCCTCAACTATCTGCATCATTATGACAATTTCATTAAATTACATTTCCCTGTAACTGCGTAATCATTAAAGATAAAAGTAATTTTAAATATAAAGTTTATATTTGAAGCACTAACTTTGTGGTTATTCATTATAATAAAATAAATAAAACAACTTTGTTTTTAACCACCATCTACACAACTAATAATATGGGAACATTGTTAAAAAATCCATAAACATAATAAATCTGGGATATACCAATTAAATAGTAATGATTGCGATTCAATCTACATTGTAAAAGAACACTTAAGATGCTTAAATTAAAAATGCTTAATATTAAAATACCTTCCCGCCGCACACGAAATAAGTCGGTGTTTGTCGAGGTGTCCAGCGGGCACAACTACTATGTAAATTCACCTATAGCTAGACTCCATCGCCTTGGTAATGAATATGGCGATGTTGATATATTTCGTTACTCATTGAGCATATTCAAGACCAAAGTACTACAGGCGACCGACGCGACGGAGTCTAGTCAATAAATCTTCGATCGTATTTATGTATGCTTAAAAGTTAGCCCGTGTTATGTTTTATATTTTTAGTTTATAAAACCCTTTTTTGGTTTGCAATATTTTGGATAACTTCACTTTAAAGTTTAGTTTACCGTAGTAAAAAAATAAAAAATAATAATAATTGTTTCATTTGAATCCTACTATGCCTTATATTATAAACCTAATATAATGTATGTATTATGTCTTAATAGTGTATTATGTTAACTATGTAACTTTATTTTTAAATTTTAAATATATTTTTTTTAAATTTTTATATTTGAAAAAATGTTAATTATGTTTGATGTGTAACTTTTTCTTATTATATAGTATGTATAATGAAAAGCCCCATGGGCGTCAAAAGAAAGAAAAATAAATAAAATAAATAAATAAAATATTTTTTCTGAATTCGCAAATCATCTGATAGAAAATAATCATAACTTCAATAAAGACACTGGATTAAAAGTACTTCATGTTGAAAATAAAATATTAAAATTAGACAACTTAGAAATCCTAGAAATTAAAAAAGCGATTCATAATAAGAAAACAATAATTAATAACCAAATGAACAATATTTCTTTTAGTCCTCTCCTGTCTTATTTCGAAAATAATGATATCAAATTACCACCTGTGTAAGGAAAAAACGATTTGATTTATTGGGTACATGTGCAGTATTTAGTGAATATGATAAAAATAAAAAAGGAATCAATTCATTAGTTACGTAAACCTTGACGAAGAAGCTTGTTTGCTTTGAAACCGGTCGGTGGAAAATAAAAATTAGTGGTTAAAAACAAAGTTGTTTTATTTATTTTATTGTAATTATAAATATTTAAGAATATTTTATAAAGATGTAAATTTCTAGTATAAAATTTTTAGTAAATAAAAATGTGTCCCACCGAAAAGTCTTTAGAATTAGTGGGTAACAAATTGTAATATGTATTTAACAAATATAAAATCAACGCTGTTCTGCAGCACTGAAGCTGATATTACGAACATCTTCCTTACTTAAATTTTGTCATTTCTTTTGAACTCTTCTTATTATTATTTGTGGGTGGTTTTACAAAGACCTTTCTTCTCACTACTCGTTGTCAAAATAGAGTAATACCGGAAACAAGGCATGAATAATACAACTCAGCTGCAACCTGATTTAAAATCGGCATTTATACAGTGGGAGGTAAGATCATCTTCATACCATTATCCATAGTCCACAGACATAATCTCAGCGCAGATAATTGGAAAGAAAGTTTTACTTACTTGAGGCCATTTCATTGCTGCCAGACGAATTCAAACATTCTCGTTTGATGTCAGGATCATCAATATCCATCTCCGTGAAGATAATTATATCACTGGTTATCCTAGGCTGGTCAGTACTGGTCCCCGGTTCAGCCTTCACAGTAGCAACACCTGTCTCCTCGCTTCTGTGGAGACATGACATCCCTTCCCCAGTATAGACAATATCTCCTTTTACATCACAACTCTCCGGTTCAGCCTTCACGGTAGCAACACCTAGTTTCTCGATTCTGCGGAGCCATGACATCCTTTCCCCAGTATAGACAATATCCCCTTTTACATCACAACTCTCCGGCTCAGTCTTCACAAAAGCAACACCTAGCTCATCGCTTCTGTGGAGAGATGACACACCTTCCCTAGAATAGACAATATCTCCTTTTACTTCACAAGTTCCTGGCTCAGCCTTCACGGTAGCTACGCCTGGCTCCTCGTTTCTGTGGATACATGACATCACTTCCCCAGTATGGACAAAATCTCCTTTTACATCACAAGTCTCCGGTTCAGCCTTCACGGTAGCAATAACTGGCTCTTCGTTCCTGATGGGATATTGCACACCATCCCAAGAACGTAGAATATCTCCTTCTACATCGCCAGTTCCCGGTTCAGCCTTAATATTCACTGAAGCTATTTCCATTGTGTTTCCTTCTAGAAATAATAAGTAAATATTGGTATAATCTTAAAGTAAATATCATGGAAAGTAATTAATTAAAGAAAACTAGCAGGAAACTGTATCTGGCAAGAAAATTTGGCCGTTAGAATCTCGAGCACCTGCAAATATCGCACCTTTGGGCCTCACACGCATTTTTTTAAAGCAATCTATACGTAACTAAGAAGAATCTGTAACTCAAAACAATGTTACCAAAACTACTCAAAATGTGGAGATATATCAAACAACTAGGCAAAAAGTTCGGTTAGATAGCGATCGTATTTTTTTTGTGAAGAATCTGTCGTAAAAAAGAATAAAAATCAATAGTCGGCAACTTCACTGTTAAATACTAGTAAATTCCTCATTTTATCGACCCCACGCCTACGGTCCTTAATACATTTTTCTCTAGGCCTAATTAAATCGGTTCCACAGGCTTAAGTTAATCAGCTCTACGGGCCTTGGTTAATAAGGATTTAAGATGCGCTATGTATCCATAATACAAATTAAAATTCACATTCACAACGCTCTCGAGTTATGGCGAAAATGGCTCTATCTAGGTTGACACAAGGATAAAAGGACTAATAAGTTTAACGGGTGAACAATCTTTCCTCTCTAGGCAACTTTAGAACTTTTCGACTTCGTCTATTTATATTACTCACTGGCGTATTCATATCTCAAATTACGGAGACAGTTAAAACTCTGAAACGGCAAATAAAAACTTAACTATATACTGGCAGAATTAATACAAATAATGGACCTTTTGAATACGCGCCACCATTGTGGACAATAAGAGGGCCTGCATTTAAAACATATGAAGGTACGAAAAAAACAATAAAATAAATGAAAAAATACAGAATCGAAGGTATGTTGTGTAGAAATTATCAAAGGGCATTTTTCTCGATACGAAAATTAATAAGCAATGAAAAATCGTGATCGACGGGTGGCAAAATACAACGTTAACAAAGAATAGTAATTAAACCAAGGTAAGCTTTAAAGATCCGAATCGTCAAATAATTTAATTATCATAATTAACACATTTTAGAAATACAAAAGCGTCAAATAATTTAACTTAAGAACAACCTGGGACTAACAGAAAAAGAAATATTTTATTGTGTACCGCAATAAAGTTCTACAAATTACTTTCCAATGACTTAAAAGACATACAAAACATATAAGTACGCACTAAAAAACAAACTTAAAATCTGTTCTTACAGCCCATGTGGCGAGTGATATGTGATGTTTGTTTATTGACTTTTAAGTGTCATAATATATTATATCCCTTCATACCAGCAATTTTGCTGATTGGGACTATTTTGTGCAAACAAAATATGCAATGTTAATGATAAAAATAATATTGGCTGATTTATATAGCGCCATTTTTGTGAAAAATCACCTCAAGAGCGCTTTACAATTGTATACCTAAACTTACATTCTAACTAAACTAAAGTGATATATTATATTTCCAGATTTAAAATTTAGGGTATGATAGTCTAAAGAAGTGGGATTTTAGTTGGGATCTGAACTGACTTGGACTGTCAACGATTCGTAAGTTTGAAAGCAATTGGTTCCAGGCAGAAGGGCCGGCGGCGGCAAAAGCACGATCTCAAAATCTAGTGTTCGGGGAGCGCCGGATTTCGACAAGTTTTCCTCTTCCTGAATCAAATGCTGACCTATATGTAATGGTACGTAATACATAATTTAAAATGTAAATAAAACGATGTAGTGGGCATGTGTATGTATGTGTGTATGTTTTATATGTAAATATCTTTCTCAATATCCATATACCTATGTTGGTAAATTTTCTTATTTTTCCTTATGTTATCTTTAATTTTTACTAAATTTACATCCCTTTGTTTCACTGCTGCACTTGAATGTATTTCTAATAAATATAAAAGCCCATAGGGCGTGGAAATTAATAAATAAATAATAAAAAATCTACACATATTATTATGTCAACCATCCCATTGCTTTACTCCTGAATAAGAAGACAAATGCGAGTTCAACTGTAATGGTTGTCCATGGTTAAGGCTACTATCATGTCATATTCAGCATTACCCCCACGTAACAGTATAGCCGCAAAATATACCTGACGATCGGATACACTTTTGCCTACGAGATGTGTCCGGAAAGTCAAATAATATAATTTATTATAGGTCGACCATTGCGGCTACTTTATGAAGCCATCGAACAAGAAAGAAACCTAAAAAGTCGGGTTAGCTGTCGCCTGTCATACCGAGCGGGGCCCACGCGTGAAAGGAAAGCGATATTTGTTGTTCTACTTTACATACTGGAATTGTTACTTACTTTTGTATGAAAACATTTAGTTAAATCGTAAATTATATTGAAATTTATATATTTTGTATCCTCGATATACGGACCGCGCTGCTTAGCGCTTGACACCCACAAATTAAAATAACTATAGATTTATATCTATCGGAATTTTCTATGTAAAATAATTATTCCTCGCCATTTAGTGTAGTCAATAATAGAAAGAAATACCATAGAGTATAAATTTAAAACGGTACCTACCTGAATGTGTAACATTTAACGTGATACAAGTTATACCAAAGTGTTTAAAATATTCATGCATTAAAACCATTTTTCCCCGTTAAATAAACTATTATTTTCATTATTCACCATAAAATCAACCTTGGGAAAAAACTCGGCTATTTTAAAAAAAATTAATCAATACAAATTTATATAAACTTAGTACATTATTTTATTTTCTTTTCTATGATTTCTCAAACAATAATGCACTTTGACAATAGTAACCTTTTAGTTCATGCTAGTTCGTGGATTCAGGAAAGAACCCCATTTTAATTACCGCCTCTAGGCGTCCATTCCACATATATCTTTTTTACCTGAGCCGTTACTAAGTACTCAAAATAATATTCCGTCTATTGTTAATGTCAGTTAGGATTCGATACCTAGGGTCGAATTCAAATGACCGAGCGGCAAATTACCTGAATTTTCAAAACCCTTCCTATTGAAAATAATAATTTTAACAATAAATATTGACGCCCGTGGTACACGAGGCACTGCGCCAGTGCTCCAATCGCAACGTACCAGCGATTATTTATAACATATATAAAGGCAAGATGGGCAGTTTTACGCTTCAGGTTCTAGTATAGGAACTATAATACATTGCAGCGTATAACAAAATTTAAAAATCAATATTTTACATCCACCTTGCCAGGAATCGAACCTTGAACCTCAACTATTTATTTATTTTAATAAGTGTCCTGACAAAACCGGAATACAAAGAAAAGTCGGCAAGTGGTAATATACAGATATTTATAACATTATTTAGTAAACTGTTCTTTAATTGCTGAATTGATTTTGAGGGTTTTTTAAAGCGGTAAGATGGTAGAGAGGTGGAGAGAAGTAAAAACAAATATGTGATAATAATTGACAATGTATATTCTATTTAGGTTCATAGAATGCGCAATAAATAAAATCAGTAACAGTAAAAATAAAATATGACCAACTTAATCTGATTGAAGTAACGAACTCTAGCAAGGAAGTACGAATTGAAATAAGGACGATTGTTACTCTCCATTCGATGGTTGGACGACGGTCAACGGCTGAAGGTGTACTCCCGAGGGCTGGAGGTGGCAGGCTGGGTCGGTGGGACTGAATCCTCGAAGGCCGCTCCGGAGTGGCAGTCGGGTAGAATCGGCTGGCAGCGATTGTCCGGGAAGAGGAAGATACCCTCCACATCTCAGTGTGAGTGTCAAGATCCAGAGCACCCACGTCTCAGTGTGACTACCAAAATGCGAGAGACCGATGGTTCATTTTGTATGGGTTTTATAGTATTCTGGATAGGCGCCTTTTGGTGGGGATGAAAGCCATCTCCCTATTGGTCCTCAGTCCCCCCTTGCTAAATTGTATTTATGTTCTATAATATTATACCTATTTTTCTTCTGCGTAATAAAATTTCGTTTTCATTTCTCTTCCTTCCTTTACATTACAATTCATTTTTATTTAATATTATTTGAGATTTTTAAAGCTATTACATGAACAAAATAAGTAGACATATATTAACAATACTAGAGCCAATTTAAAAAATCCACTGTAAATCTAATGACACATAATATATAAGAAAAGAGTTTACGTAATTGTATGTGAATGTGTGTATGCGTGAATGAATATGGGAGAGGGTACATGTGCGTGTGGGAATGAATGAGGGGGAGGGTGGGTGTGTGTGGGTGCGCAAGTATAAAAATATGACTACTAATAAAAATATATTACTACCTTGAGACAAGATCTAGTTCATCTTAATGATTGTTTGAATCTAGAAAGATTTGCGCCAAAAAGGTCTCGATCCTGTCTGGAGTTTACAATGCGACACAATCAGGTCAGTTTGAGCTGTGTTGTTTAAGGAACAGCACGTACATGTTTTATGAATCATTAATTTACATGTTGCCGGATTTTTTAAAAATATTGGATATGAGCTTTCTCTACAAATTTTTTAATAACCTAATTGATAGCCCAGAAATTGTAAGAGGCATTTCATATCGAGTCCCCATCCGTAGAACTCGTCAATCTGTACTTTTCGACAATCGTAACTCGATGACTAATTATATGAAAAATAGCACTTTTCGTAGAATACAGATTACCTATTATGACAGTTTTAGTGACATCGACATATTAAATTGTAAATACCATATTTTTATCAGATCTGTTAAAGACATTTTAAATTTATCTCCGCTCGACTTTTAACTTTTAATTTGACTTTTAATTTTAACTTTCAATTTAAACTTTTAATTTTAATTTTAACTTTTACTTTTGATTTTAATTTTAACTCTTCATTTATACTTATTCATATGTACATTTACTACCTGCATCTAATTAATTATTGTTGGTTGTGAATTTTTACAAATAAACGTAAATGTTCATGTAAGCAGAGAGAGGAAGAGGAAAGTAGAGCTGGAGCTATACAATGTCTTTTAACTACTTTTTATTTAAGGTTTATATTTTTACTTTTTTACAATTTAATTATTTTTCCCCTCTCCTGCATTCATAATAAATTAGTGTGAAATCTGTAATTCATCTTACTTTTTTTAATCGTTCTTTTGTACCTTGTATTTATAAAAAGACTATGATTTCCTTAACAAATAAATAAATAAAACACGTGACAGAGAGAAGTATTACTTTGATAGGTAATTAATCTAAAGGCTCGATTACTGTGGGTTCTAGTAATCACAATATTATTTTAATAATATCTTATTCTGAGGAAGTCGATATATTTCAATGATATTGCTTAAAAAAGCATGATTTAATTTAATAATTTATATTCTGTAGTACGGAGGCGCATATGGACAAATTATAGCGTGAGATAGTATTCTTAAGCTGAAATTGTATTTAAGATCTAGTAAAGTTTAATTGAAGCAATGAACCGTTTGGAGAAGATTTGGCGAGATCGAGGTATATCAATAAACACAAAAAAGCGGTTGATGGAAGCCCTGATATTCTCCGTTTTCCTATATGGGGCTGAAAGGTGGACAATGCGTGCCTACGAGAGGAAGAGGATCGATGCATTCGAGATGTGGTGTCGGAGAAGGCTGCTGCGTGCACCTTGGACAGCCAGAAGGACATTTGCATCGATACTGGAAGAGCTCCATATTACAACTTGTCTATCAGTGGTGTGTTTGAGAAGGATACTGTCTTTCTTTGGACATATTGCTAGACGTGAGCCAGACAATCTAGAAAAGGCAATAATGTCTGGCCGAGTTGAAGGTAGGAGAAGCCGGGGGTAGAATCCCATATAGATGGACTGACCAAATAAAGGTGGCTACGGGGCTAAAATTTGACGAGTCAGTACGTCGGGCTGAGTACAGACTGGAGTGGAACAGACTAATCAGAAGTGTTCATGGTGATCACGATCCTTAGCACTGAGGGACCGACTTGGAAGAAGAAAGTTTAAATAACAAAATTATAGTATTTTTATCGGCGCTTTCGTCGTTTCTTCCTTATTTAGAAAAATTCTCCGAGAGACGGGTGGAATAGAGGATATTGCGCGATGGAACAGATCCAGACGAAGATACCGGAGGGACCATGACCAGACTTGTGTACGCTGCAGCCGATGCAATCCTATCTGGACAACGTCCGTCTGGAAGACCACCCGAGAGATGGAGGGACTGTTGCACCTCATCATCTCAGGAGAACAACACGTTACCAGTGTTACAGATCTGAGGATCTTGTGAAAGAGGAAGAAGGATTTTGAGGCATCTTTCTCCGATTAGAGACTGTTTGTGCTCAAACCAACAGTGGTACGTGAAAACCAGCACAGACAGAACTTTCGGGTGAGGGGGTCGCCTTTCCTTCTAAAGTCAAACAACTGATGAACTTTTTTAACTCAAGCACTTTATTATTACAGAGAACAGTTTGTTAAAAATAAAGCGGCAAATCACTGTAGGATCTCCAGATGGTGTCTCGAATTTCTTATTTGGGCGATCTCCGTTCGTCTGTTTCTTGCGGCTTCTTGTTCGGAACTGTCCCTCTCTCTCAGAAACCTAAGCTTAAATAATTACCCTTGTTCCCTGTGATCATTCCCTATTGTACTGCATCTGGGCGCGCCAATTTTTTTGGACCCTCCCTTTTTTATGCTTTGTTTTATTCTATACACATATTCTTAATTTTAGATGTAATTACACAATACCTACGCTAATTATTGATTACATTATCATAAACGTACATATCCTACAGAGACTCTTTAAATAATATTTAACCATTTTCCCCTTCTATAGCATTGCCTTTCCTAATTTGAATTCTAAATAACTATTTTACGGTAGCGTAGCCTGTTTCCACTTTCACCATTTCGAAATTCTCGCTTATTTGATTGCATCGTTTCTGATAGTAGAGCTCTTTGGCAATTCGGAATTATTTGTTTATTTTATTTCTTAACGCCTTGTATTTCTATTGAGCTTCTGTACTGGTATCATTCTTTAACTGACTCTTTTCTTGTATAATATGAAAGAGTTCATTTGTAATTCATTATTCCCTCTCCTGAGGTCAACCTTTTTCAATAACTTCTTCAGTTGCAGTTTTAATTACCTTTATTACTGTTTTGCTGACCGGATTTACGATTGCTTATTCATTTTTTTCATACGTTATTGTGTATTTTTTATAAATTTATCATTGACCTCTTTAGTTTTTGATGTTTTAATATTCTATTTATGGTTGTTTTTCTTTTTAAGATTTTTCGATTTCAAATGACTTTTGTCTACAACTATCCTGTTGTCGCTGTCTCATTGATTGACTGCTGATTTCTCACCAGTATGCGTCAACGAGTGCTTTTTTAAAAGACTAATTTGTGAACACTTGTATTGGCACTCTAAGCATGAAAATGGTTTCTCACCAATATGAGTCAACATATGCTTTTTCAAATTTCCTTTAATTGAAAATTTATATTGGCACTCTGAGCATGAGAATGGTTTCTCACCAGTATGAGTCAACATGTGTGATTTTAAATTACCTTTCTGTGAACATGTATATTGGCACTCTAAGCATGAGAAAGCTTTCACGGCAGTATGGGTCAACATGTGTAATTTTATACTGCTTTTATGTGAACATTTATATTGACACTCTGAGCATGAGAATGGTTTTTCACCAGTGTGAGTCAATATGTGTGATTTTAAACTGCTTTTTTGTGAACATTTATATTGGCACTCTGAGCATGAGAATGGTTTCTCACCAGTATGAGTCATCATATGTGACTTCAAATCCTTTTTATACAAACATTTATATTGGCACTCTGAGCATGAGAATGGTCTCTCACCAGTATGAGTCATTACGTGGGTCTTCAAATCCTTTTTATGCAAACATTTATATTCGCACTCTGAGCATGAGAATGGTTTCTCACCAGTATGTGTCAACATGTGTGATTTTAAATTACCCATCATTGAAAATTTATGTTGGCACACTGAGCATGAAAATGGTTTTTCACCAGTATGAGTCAACATGTGTAATTTTAAATTATGTATCCTTGAACATTTATATTGGCACTCTAAACATGAGAATGGTTTCTCACCAGTATGAGTCAACATGTGTGATTTTAAATTACCTTTCTGTGAACATGTATACTGGCACTCTGAGCATGAAAAAGCTTTCTTGGCAGTATGAGTCAACATGTGTAATTTTATACTGCCTTTACGTGAACATTTATATTGGCACTCTGAGCATGAGAATGGTTTCTCACCAGTATGAGTTAATATGTGTGATTTTAAACTGCTTTTTTGTGAACATTTATATTGGCACTCTGAGCATGAAAATGGTTTCTCACCAGTATGAGTCATCATATGTGGCTTCAAATCCTTTTTATACAAACATTTATATTGGCACTCTGAACATGAGAATGGTTTCTCACCAGTATGAGTCATTATGTGGGTCTTCAAATCCTTTTTATGCAAACATTTATATTCGCACTCTGAGCATGAGAATGGTTTTTCACCAGTGTGAGTCAACATGTGTGACTTTAAATTACCAATCTTTGAAAATTTGCGTTGGCACTCTGAGCATGAAAATGGTTTCTCACCAGAATGAGTCAACATGTGCAATTTTAAGTTATATACCCTTGCACCTTTATATTGGCACTCTGAGCATGAGAATGGTTTCTCACCAGTATGAGTCAAGATGTGAAATTTTAAATTACCTTTCTGTGAACATGTATATTGGCACTCTGAGCATGAAAAAGCTTTCTTGGCAGTATGAGTCAACATGTGTAATTTTAAACTGCTTTTTCGTGAACAGTTATATTGGCAATCTGAGCATGAGAATGGTTTCTTACCAGTATGAGAGAAAATGTGTTGTTTAAAACGGCTTTTTTGTGAACATTTGTAATGGCATTGTGAACATGAGAATGGTTTCGCACCAAGATGAGTCATCATGTGTAATTTCAAAGTACTTCGCAATGAACATTTGAATTGGCACTTCGAGCATAAGAATGATTTTTCACCAGTTTGAGTCAATTTGCTAGTTTCCGAAGGATAAAAATCTTTCCGCTTTACTTGTAAACCTGAAACAACAACAAGACCATATAAATATACTTTTTATTGATTTATATACACATTATTACAATATTAATCTAAATATATAAAAGGCAATGTTCAAATGGTTGTTCTCGATGGACTCGATAACTTCCGGACCGATTTGCGTGCGGTTTTCAGGTAAACTTACATCTTTGCCACGAGAAGGTTTATAGCTTATTAAATTATCAATTTATTAAGTAAAAAAAAGTTAGGAGCGTAAATGTTTTTTGTATCCATCACCAGAGTTGCAGTCGCCGAGAATGCGTATGCAAAAAAATGGATGGATGTTATTTTTTGTGTATGAAAAAAAATTGTTTTTGAATGTTTACAGACAACATTTTTTTTTTATGGATTCTGATCAGATTATTTCATTGACTTCCTTATAATTTCTATTCCCATTTATTTCTTTTTATTGGATTTTTGGTTAAACTAAAATTATATCAACAAACATATATTCTATACATTTTAAAAAATCGCATTCCTGACTAGAGACTCTGAGCAGAGTTTGACATTTGCTAAAAGAATTCTTTATTTGAAAATAATTGATTTTTTATGTTTTGGAATTCAAACAAGTACGTAGGTACCTACTCAATATGCATAATTTGAATATCCATTATTTTTAGATTTGGAATTCAATCATAAACAAGCACGTAGGTACCGACTTACCAATGAAAAGTTACAACATCCTTTTTAAGTTTATTCTAACAGTTTTTACTAAAGATTTTTTAGTAAAGTTTTGTAAGTATACTTAATTATGTTTAATCTTAAGAGGAAACGCATTCCGACTTTTCTTCATACGAACGTATTCACGTATTTTCTCTCTGAATTATGGCACTAAAAAAGAATTTTTTTTACAATAACAACAACAAACTATCACGCCGTTTCCCCCTAAGGGTAGGCAGAGAGGATAGAACTCCACATCATTATATCTTTGCATTCAGATCTCACTTCCTCTACATTCATAGATCTTCTCATGCACACGCGCCGATTATTCATACTTTTACCATGTTTTTATTGGATTTGGTAATGCCATGTCTTTCTCAATCTTCCTCTATTTCTGCATCCATGAACAATCGCATAGTAAATATTTTTAGCCGTTATTTCGTTGTCCATTTGCTCTACATATCCAAACCAGCGCAGAGCTCTTTTTAACACATTATAGATATTTACCATTGGTGAGTCCCTATACTGTTTTGTTTTTTTTTATGTTTACTAGAAACATTCTCCGTCTTCCTCTATTTCTGCATCCATCAATATTAGCATTGTAAATAGTTTTAGCCGTTTTTTCGCTGTCCATTCGCTCTACATGTCCAAAGCAACTCAGAGCTTCTTTCTTGATTTTGTTATTAATGGTTATCTCAGCCTTACATAATGTACCGATCTACACATTGGCGCATCTATCGTACATATTTTTACCACAAATTTGCCTGGGACATCGTATTTCAACAGGATACGATTTTGTTCATTTAATCCATATACGAGTACGAACTCAAATCTAGCAAAAGCAAAGCATTGCCGGGTTCAGCTTGTACATTATAAAGAAAACAAAGTATTAAAATATATTTTGTCTCGATAAGCTATTCAATAATAGATTGTCATCGGGTGCTCAGATATTAGCTTTAATTAATAATCAAATAAAAAGATTACATACATAATACTGTATACGTATAAAATAATGAACTCGCGGACGGTGTATACTTGTAATGCCGTATTAAACAGACTTCATGAACTTGGCAATAGTTATTTCCACGTATCTGACATATTTAGTGTAGGGTATTGTTCCTATAGAACAAACCTTTTGAACTTTTTCAAAGATGGTGAATGGTAATTATATGTATTTATCCATGCATTTCATAATATATACTTTTATACACTTTGCGTAGCTGTATGAAACAGTACTTATGATTTTCTTGTTATATTACTTTAAAATATTTTATTATTTAATTTGTTTTTTACATTTATTCTTGAATTGTTTAAACTTTCTACTGAATATGTTATATAATTTTTAGGTTATTTTTTTTATAAATAAAATAAATAAAATAAATAAAATAAATAAAATAAATAAAATAAATAAAATAAATAAAATAAATGAAATAAATGAAATAAATGAAATAAATGAAATAAATGAAATAAATGAAATAAATGAAATAAATGAAATAAATGAAATAAATGAAATAAATTAAATAAATTAAATAAATGAAATAAATGAAATAAATGAAATAAATGAAATAAATGAAATAAATGAAATAAATGAAATAAATGAAATAAATGAAATAAATGAAATAAATAAAATAAATAAAATAAATAAAGTAAATAAAATAAATAAAATAAATAAAATAAATGAAATAAATGAAATAAATGAAATAAATGAAATAAATGAAATAAATGAAATAAATGAAATAAATGAAATAAATGAAATAAATGAAATAAATGAAATAAATGAAATAAATGAAATAAATGAAATAAATGAAATAAATGAAATAAATGAAATAAATGAAATAAATGAAATAAATGAAATAAATTAAATAAATTAAATAAATGAAATAAATGAAATAAATGAAATAAATGAAATAAATGAAATAAATGAAATAAATGAAATAAATGAAATAAATGAAATAAATGAAATAAATAAAATAAATAAAATAAATAAAGTAAATAAAATAAATCAAATGAATAAAATAAATAAAATAAGTGAAATAAATAAAACAAGTAAATATTTTTGACTGATTATCCCTTTTAAATGGTATTCATTGGAATTTTATTATTTATTACCTTTTTTTCTAGATTGTTATTTATATTGCATCACATGTCAATATATTTAAATCTAATAAACTTTACTATGTACGTTTTATTGTTAATTATTATCGCTTGACACGGGCACAGCCTAAAAAGCCTTAATGAGTTCACTTATATTTAAACGAGTTTAATTTTGAATGAATCAATAGATAAATAAAAATATTATAGATTGATTGATAGGTCTTTACTAGGATAATGCCAGGTTTTGAATTGGCTGATGCTAGATTTTTGCTATGAACCGTTTAGAGAAGATTTGGCGAGAATATCAATAAACACAAAAAAGCGGTTGATGGAAGCCCTGGTATTCTCAGTTTTCCTATATGGGGCTGAAACGTGGACAATGCGTGCCTACGAGAGAAAGAGGATCGATGCATTCGAGATGTGGTGTTGGAGAAGGCCGCTGCGTGTGCCTCGGACAGCCAGAAGGACGAATGCATCGATACTAAAAGAGCTCCATATTACAACTCGTCTATCAGTGGTGTGTTTGAGAAGGATACTGTCTTTCTTTGGACATATTGCTAGACGTGAGCCAGACAATCTAGCAAAAGCAATCATTTCTGGCCGAGTTGAAGGTAGGAGAAGCCGGGGTAGAATCCCATATAGATGTACTGACCAAATAAAGGTGGCTACGGGGCTAAAATTTGATGAGTCAGTTCGTCGGGCTGAGGACAGACTGGAGTGAAACTAATCAGAAGTGTTCATGGTGGTCACGATCCTCAGCATTGAGGTACCGACTTGGAAGAAGAAGGATTTTGTCTTGAAAAAGGTGGTGCTAATAGAACGAATTTATAAACAATGATTTTCTTTTCGATATTCTTGTTTCTTCCGGTTTACTAACAAGTTGATATACTAACGTACCCCTTCGCCGTCAGAATCGGGAAAATGAGATTAAGGGGAACAGACAAATTGGCTATTTATGCTTAGGTTGTTTTGACGGCGAATCCCTCCAACTTCCAAACTGAACTAAACATTATTAAACTTATTGCCCATAACAATCAGTATGACCCCAATATAATTGATAAAATGCTAAAACGCAAACAAAATAACAAATTGAGTCAAACGTTTTTATATTCTAGCGGTGGTGATATATCCAACAACCCACAAACCTGGCGTAGAATTATATACATTGGACCTCTGTCTAGAAAAATAAGTAATCACTTTCCCACAGCTATAAAACCCGCTTTTTACACTAATAATAATATTGCCAAATCACTTTTTAATTCTAAGTCAAAAACACAGCTGCTAAACAAGAGTGGCATTTACCAGATATCATGCGAATGCAAAAAAGTCTATATTGGACAAACAGCGCGAAACCTTAAAACTAGGCTAAACGAACACCGCCGTTGCCTGACCAATAATAATTTCTCGGAATTCGCGAATCATATAATAGACAGTAACCACTCATTTCATAACCACACCCTAAAACTCCTGCACCAAGTAAATAACAAAGGCAGTAATATGAATAATTTAGAAATTATAGAAATTCACAAAAATTGAAATTCTGAAAACAACCTAATTAATAATCACACATTCAACCACCCCTCGCCTTTATTGACTATGTTTCCTTTGTGACCACCCTCACCGCACCCACCCACTTAGACCCGCGTCTGTTAACACTCTCTTAGCCGAGCGATGTCTTCCCACACATTAAATCTTAGACTTACTTATTGCAACTTCCACTTATGTGCTAAATTTTAAGAAATAAATTCGACTTAATGTTCTGCCCATGTTTTCATATCTGTACTTAAGAAAAGAATCCATTCATATGTCAACACCTTAGATAAGAAAAAAACCCCCCTGCTCTAAGTTTCACTGATTAATCTGTTTATTTTTTGTTTAGATTCGATGACATTGTGAACAATATTCTGTGTTTATTATATTAGTTTTATATCACCCGTCGATGGGAGGAGTGCTCTCCCGAAACTATAGTTGTGTTCTTGTAAAATAATAAAATTGTGTAACACTGATAACAAAGTTTTATTTTCATAATAATTTATAATGAAGTGTTACGAAGTGAATGCCGATTCAATTAAAAAAAAAATTTTTTTTTTCGTTCCTCATTATATTAATAGGGTAACACTGGAAACATGGCTTGAATAATACAACTCGGCTACAACCTGATTTTAGGTCAGCATTTATACAATGGGAGTTAAGATCCTCCGCGTACTATCATCCATAGTGCACGGGCGTAATCTCAGTGCAGATAATGTGGAAGGAAGTATTACTTACCTGAGGCGATTGCATTGTTGCAAGACGAATCCAAACATTCTCGTTTAATGTCAGGATCATCAATGTCCATCTCCGTGAAGATACTTTTATCGCCGGTTATCCTAGACTGCTCAGTACTGGTCCCCGGTTCAGCCTTCACGGTAGCGACACCTGGCTCCCCGCTTCCGTAGGAACATGTGGCCCCTTCCTCAGGATAAATAATATCTCCTTTTACATCGTTAGTCTCCGGCTCAGCCTTCACGGTAGCAACGCCTGACTCCTCGCTTCTGTGGAGACTTGACGTCCCTTCCCCAGTATAGACAATATCTTCTTTTACATCACAAGTCTCTGGCTCAGCTTTTATGATGGCTACACCTGGCTCCTCGCTTCGGTAGGAACAGGGCGCTCCTTCCCCAGTATAAAGAATATCCCCTTCTACGTCGCCAGTCCCCGGTTCAGCCTTGATATACACCGAAGCTATGTCCATTGTTTTTCCTGCGACAGAAAAATATATTTAGATATTTGTATAATAAATAATCTCAATGTAAATATCATGGTAATTAATTAATAAAAGAAAACTAGCAAGAAACTGATACACGCCAGAACATTTGGCCGTTAGGGCCGAAGTTGATTAGGATCTCAAGCACCTACAAATATCGCCCCTTTGGGTCTCACACTTATTTTGTTTAAAGCAATCTATACGTAATAAGGAAGAATCTGTCACTCAAAACAATTGCTTTGGTTAATAAGGATCTAAGATGCACTATGTATCCATAATACAAATTAAAATCAATATACACAACGCCCTTGAGACGAAAATAGCTCTACATGAGTGAGCCTAAACAATAAATGACAAAATACTAATTAAATATCAATTTTAAGAGAATATAATAATGAATTTACATTATCTCAACTCGTTAAAATTTTGTATCCAAATCGAGAGATAATTATGATGGGAAGATAATGACGTCATACCTTTTCCTTGAAGAAATAGTTGAGGATAAATTCTTTCTAACGATTTCTCGATATGAAAAAAGGGGAAGCGTGCGTCATGGTGCACATATCTACGCTCTAAAATGGCATAGCTCCAGTATGACGTCATAGTTGAAGATTCTTCAGTCCAATTACAAAGATACACTACCGATCTTCCCACCATCAAATGTTGATGTAAGTACATCGGTTTGTACCGACAGGTCTAGAACCCCTCAATACGTTTATCTACGCATTAAAAGTGACAAAATTTTTGTTCCATCGAGAAATTTTTCCTTTAATTGCGATTTATTCAAATTTGGCTATTTTTTTTTTAAAACCCACTAAAAATAAGAGAGATAAATAAGTCGATTTTGAAGTCGAATTAAATTCCGACATAACTGTCAGTTTGGTAAAACGAACGCCTAGATTTCAAAAATAATGTCGCTAGGTTTTGCCCTATTGACACATAAGAGTATCTAGGTGCACAATATTAAGATATAAATAACAAGATTTAAGTATATAAATAACAAGATTTATTGTTTATTAATAAGTGTGTTTACATATTTTTTCCGATATAATTTGTACTGTGCATTTTAATTACACTCTATTAATTATTATTATGATGAACACAAAATATTAAATAAAAAACATGCTTATTTAAAAATAAATACTCGTAAGACATTTTCTTAAGTAATTGTTTTTTTTTCGCTCTAATCCAAAAGAGATTTTTTATAACATCAAGATTTTTAAAATCAGTATTGTGTATATTAAAAATATTTTTGTGTAACTTTTGCGAAAGCGCCATCACTACATATTCGACCTATTCGTGATTTGATTTAATGAAATACCAACATATTTATAAATCAGTGTTTTTAATCCATAACCTAATACTCGGACATATTATTATTTTTTTACTATTAAGAATAGCAGTGAAATTCAGACGAACGCAGAAGCACCCTGTGTATATTGTATTACCATATTATTAGCAACTAATAAAGCAATAGTTGTCTATGTCACGCTCATAAGCGCGTCTAAGCGCGAGAGAGACAGAGATTCTTTTTATAATGCGTATACCGTGCGATGTCATACCATGGGCTTATTCACGAATACTACACAATGCGTATGTGTAAGTATAACGCACGCGCCAGCTTATAAAAATCCACCAGTATGTCACGAACGATGAATTTACAAAATATTATACTCATCATTTAGAGATTCATTATTGAAATCAATTTCACCTCATCAAAACTCTAGAAATTGATATTTTCATTCATAATTTTAATTTATAAAATCAAAGCTAATTGAAACGCTATATTATTTGGTTGGTACTAAAAATACTTCACACCACGTAATTATTTTTTTTGACATTGTTATCATTGTTTATGGCGTTATTATCCCCTCTCCTCGACACTTCCCATCCGCCATTAGTGTTTTGGTCGCGTGTTGCAAACAAAACGAAACGTTTCAATTTACAATAACTTTTAGTAAAACTCATAGTCAAGTGCTACCCGGTGATTCACAATAAAGTACGGAATTTATTTTTTACACTTAGCTGTCAACATTTACAGAACTTCATGAGCGTGTAAACGTCAAAAGTCTCTTCTTAAATTGCCCGTAGAATAGTCTAAAAATAAATATCAGAAGCGGACGCTGGGATGAAATGGGTATCAAGTCAAAAAAGTGAACACATCTTTCCTCTCTCGACAATTTAAGAACTTTTTGACTTCGTCAATTCACATCATTTTGAACGTATTGGCGTATTTATATCTCAAATTACGGAGTCGTTAAAAACCCGGAAACGGCGGATGAAAGCTATTCTATATACTGGCAGAATCAACACAAAGAATGGACCTTTTGAATACGTGCCACCATTATGGATAATAACAGGGCCTACATTGAACAATTATATGGATACGTTAAAAACAATACATACACATATTTTTTATTAATTATAATAGTAACATATATGATACATGTTTTTTTAAGTAACAATCTACTTTTACAATTTGAGTAAATGTTATAACTGTAACTTTTCAAATAGGGACTTTGTCTTGTGCTTGGAGAGTAACTTACACTGTTATATTTATTTTAAAGAAACAAACAGCCGACAATGATAAAATGTTTTTTTTTTTAAATACGGTTTAAAGACAGACCAGCGAAGTTTTTAAATAAAAATCATACATATTAAATTGTGTTACAACAAAAGGATGTGTATTTGTATGAGAGTAAGTGTAGATGTGTGTTTATGTGTATAAGTGTGGGAGTAAGTGTTCAAGTGTGTGCATCATTTAATAGTAAGTGGGATCGTATCGCAGCCAGAACTAATAAGTCCTAATTTATTTTTAAATAAATTAAGGGGCATGTAAAATCTTAAATGTTCTTCATCTCTGTTGTAATATGTTAATATAAACAGCTCCCCAGGGAGTTGAATCCAGTTAGTCCTTAAAATGTAAAACAAATTTTATTTTACATAAAACTTATATTTTTATATCATGTTAAATAATATTTGATGTTTTAAAGATAATGTCGGTCAAATGTCCACGATAGAGTTGTTTAATCCGAGATCCAATTTTCATTAGATCTCTCATTAGATGAGCAAAGTAGGGTAAAACAATCTGGCAACACTAACGAAATGTTCATTTTGTTTCTTCGACAATCTGACAGATGGAAAAATAATTCAATTTTTAAGTAATGCATTTGTTACATATACATTTATTTACTAATTATACATAAAATGTGATTGCATCCTGTTTCTTTAAGATTCTAGCAGTATTTCTACTATTTAAAAGGACGCAACACGGCATAGTTGAATTTAAATCAGGATTTGCGTACTGAGCGACGTCTACAAAGAAACTAATGAGTCAAAACGTAAACCTACTCGTTTAGGAGTAGTTTAGTCGCCTTCAGTTTGATGTGCGTATACGGATTCTGGACTATTCTTAATTCTATGCCTACAAGTAACAGTATATCCGCAAAATACACCTGACGATAAAAGAATGACGGTCGGATACGCCTTTGCCTACGAGATGTGTCGGGAAAGCCAAAACATATAATTTATTATTGATCGACTATCGCGACGGCTTTATGAAGCTATCGAACAAGAAAGAAACCAATTAAGTCGGGTAAGCTGTCACCTATCATACTGAGCGGGGCCCACGCGTGAAAGGAAAGCGATATATGTTGTTCTACTTTACTTACTGGAATTGTAACTTACTTTTTTAGGTAAACACTTAGTTTAATCGTCAAAATATGTGGTAATTTATGTATTTTGTATCCTCGATATCCGACTGCGCTGCTTAGTGTTTGACACCCACAGATTATACCACATATGTTACGGAATAATCTATGTAAAAATATTTTTTCAATACCATAGAGTGTAAAATTAAAACGGTACCTACCTGAATGTCTAAGCATTCAACAGCCATAAAACTTAAACATATAATGCATTATTGTTTATGGTAGGCTTATGTCAAAACTCAAAAGCTGAATATTTGAGGAACAAATTTAATGTGACTTTCTCAGATACTAATTTTACCTAGGAAAAGAGAAATACATCAAATTAAATCTGTCACATTTCAAATAAACTAATTGTAAATTTTTAATTTATAGAAAAATCAATCAGTCATTTCTCGTCTATCAATTTATTGGTATATAAAACGATAATTTTAAGTAATACACAACTTGTAAGTGGAAATTTGTAACAGGGAAAAATAATATGCAATCAATGGACATGGCCCCAACCTCCCGTTGTCTGGGGTGAACGTCCAATACAAATCACCTCCTTTTTAAATATATTTAATACCTTCATAAATTATAATATGCGTCTTTACATTAATCAAAACAATATTGAAGCCATATAACTAGTAGGTATACACAGTTTTAAATAGGTAGTGTATTTGTTGCACAAAAATACATAGTTAAAATAATACTCGGAGTCCCGATACAGACATTAACAGAGAAATATTCCATAAATCACATCTTATGACACCAAAACAATTAAACGCTAAAACAATACTCACTTACAGACTCAAAAACTACTCTTACTCAAATGAAAGACATAACCCCTACAATACATCACACACAAATAATATTATGACTAGATCCTCAACACCAAGACAACTTAAACAAATACAAACTAATACCAATTTCGGAAAAAAGGGATTTTGAGTATTACTCAATTAAAATCTTTAACCTCCTTCCACTGTCTATTAAAACAATTAGTAACAAGAAAATGTTTAAAAAGGCTATAAAAAAATGGATAGTAGAGCTAGGTAGAAGTAAAATGGATTGTCTCATTCGCCCAAACCAATATTGAATTAACCGCTCCACAAGTGTATAGTTTATGTTAGGTTTTTGTCATTTTCATTGTGCGTTTTGTAATATAAATAATATAGTGTGTGCCCTTTATAGACATGTCTTCCGCGCATTGACATACCTATAACAACGTAATATCAAAATATCACAATTCAATTATACAGCTTGAGCCCGGTACCAATACAACATCTACAGCTACATCCTGCTTAGTTTCTGTGTTTTTAGATAATTATTAAAAGTGTAACCGGTTTAATTATATTATAAGTACAGTTTGGCGTATATTTCAATTGTGTACATCTCAGGCAATTTTTTGTATGACCGATGAGTATTCCCCTTTATATGTGGAATGCCGACGTGTCTCATCTCTGAAGCGTGGTGCCCCACCTCTGAGGTGTTATGCGTTATGCCCCACCGTGGGAAACACTGTTCTAGACAGTCAATTGACTAATAGGCGGAGAGGGTAATGAAATAAAATCTGGCGTTATTGTTAAATGCAATGTATAAGAAAAACAAAACTTAATGGAATAATCTTAAAAATAACCCGACGAAGAATGTGTGACGTGGAGATGGTGCGGTGAGTGTCGCTACGCGGCGGCGTATAGAAGGTGGATGCGTCGTCAGTAGGCTCTGCTTACTGGGTCCAGATACTGCAGCTGGGTCGGAGGCCTCGGACACAGATGTCGGCGGCTGAAGGACTCGACGTGATCCTCAGGGGACATCTTCTCTTGAATAGGCGTTTACGAACGCAGCGATATTTCCCGAACTAGGTACCTGCTACTTGCGGGTTTTTTTCTTCCTTTATTATAGCCTTCTACCAAAACATGATAACATCGGCCAAAAACAAGTAACATTAATTTACAATAAACATAAACACAAACAGAAAGGAATAACAAAATAGATACAAACAAAAGACAAAAAAATATATATACAAGAATTACATCAAATAATAATTGTAATAATAAACATATAACTAAACTCACAAAATTTCAATATAAATTGAAATAGGCACTGACAGAAAAACCAAAACCTGATATGCTTATAAAACATAAAAGAGAAACTTACAGTAAAATATTAGAAGGAAAATAAAACTTAATAACTAGAAAAATTACAACAAAATAATCAAAATATTAACAAACATAATCTTATACAAGGTGTTCTTTAAACCCCGTCACATCTGAAACCATTATGATCAGTATGGGCAAGAAGATATTTTGGCACATAAAAAAAAAAATTAAAACGAAGAAAATTTCAAAAAATAAAATATTCGAAAAAACAAATGGTTGCTTACTTCTGTAGGGGAGAAGCGAGGGGGGCGCGGCCGCGCTGTTGACTGTGTGTCAGACTCCCCACTCCCCCTCCTCGTTTCACCCCTGCAGTAGTAAGCAACTATTTGTTTTTTTTAATATTTCGTTTTTGTAAATTTTATTCGTTCTAAAAAAATATTTTAATATCCCAATATGTCTTCTTGTTCATACTGATCATCGTGGTTTCGGATGTGAAAGGGTTTAATGAATACCCTGCATTAATGATAAATTTTAACTATTAAAATTAAAAAAATAAACGCAAGGGAGTGATAATGAAGTTAAAATATTTGACATAAACCAAGAAAAGTAAGATAAAGTTATTGTAAAAAAATCAGAAATAATGTTAACATAATTAAAAATATATTACAAATCATAATAGGGAACACTTTAAACATAAAAAAACTATAAACAGAATTGATCAATAAACAGTTTGTACAAGAAAGAATTTGAGATAAATGGATTGGAAAGGTTATAAAAAACACAAGTAAAATATCAAATAATTTTTGCCTCCTAGTCATTAAAGGACATATAAAAAAAAGTAATACTCCATTTAAGGATGTTTTTCTTTTAAAGCTTTCCCAATTTCAGTTATGTTTTGGCTATAACCATCGTGTTGTCGCTGTCTATATCTGGGCTAAAGTAACTTTCATAGTTATTTAGTTCTTAAGTATGTCTTTAATGAGTATGTGATCAATCTGAAGTGTTAACTGATCACCTTAGGTCTCACGAGTATAATGATGCTTCAAAAAAAGTATTTGCAATTACTTCAAGTTTAATAATATGAAAAAACTGGTTATCGGTTTACAGTATGTGGATAAGAGATACATTTAAAATAAAGCTACGCAAAAAAAAATCATTCAGTCTTGTGAATAATTTTTAGTAATTTCACAGTTAGAACTTTTTCACCAATGTGATTTAGTGAATGATGAATTAAATCACGTTTATTAGAAAAGTTGTATTCACAATCGGAGCATGAGAATGACTTCTCACCAGTATGCGTCAACGAGTGTCTTTTTAAATGACTTATTTGTGAACACTTATATTGGCACTCCAGGCATGAAAATGGTTTCACGCCTGTGTGAATCAACATGTGCCTTTTTAAATTCCCTTTTATTGAACATTTATATTGGCACTCTGAGCACGAAAAAGTTTTTACAGCAGTATGAGCCACCATGAGTGATTTTACGTTACTTATTTTTGAACCTTTATTTAAGTACTCTGAGCTTGAGAATTGTTTCTCACCAGTATGAGTTAACGAGTGTCTTTTTAAATGACTTATTTGTAAACATTTATACTGGCACTCGGAGCATGAGAATGGTTTCTCACCAGTGTGAGTCAACATGTGTGCTTTTAAACTGCTTTTTTGTGAACATTTATATTGGCACTCTGAGCATAAGAATGCTTTCTCACCAGTATGGATCAGCATGTGTGATTTTAAACTGCTTTTTTGTGAACATTTATATTGGCACTCTGAACATGAGAATGGTTTCTCTCTAGTGTGAGAAAACATGTGTGATTTTAAATTTTTTTTAATTGAACATTTATACTGGCACTCTGAGCATGAGAATGGTTTCTCACCAGTATGAGTCATCATGTGTGGCTTCAAATCCTTTTTATATAAACATTTATATTCGCACTCTGAGCATGAGAAGGGTTTCTCACCAGTATGAGTCAGCATGTGTGATTTTAAATTACCTATCTTTGAAAATTTATATTGGCACTTTGAGCATGAAAACGGTTTCTTACCACTATGAGTCGACATATGTAATTTTAAATTATCTATCCTTGAACATTTATATTGGCACGCTGAGCATGAGAACGGTTTCTCACCAGTATGAGTCAACATGTGTGATTTTAAATTACCTTTCTGTGAACATGTATACTGGCACTTCAAGCATGAGAAAGCTTTCTTGGCAGTATGAGTCAATATGTGTAATTTTAAACTGCTTTTTTGTGAACATTTATATTGGCACTCTGAGCAGGAGAATGGTTTCTCACCAGTATGAGTCAACATGTGTGATTTTAAACGGCTTTTTTGTGAACATTTGTATTTGCATTCTAAACATGAGAATGGTTTCTCGCCGGTATGAGTAATCATGTGTGATATGATTTTTTTTTTTATTGAACATTTATACTGGCACTCTGAGCATGAGAATGGTTTCTCACCAAGATGAGTCATCAAGTGTGATTTCAAACTACTTCTTAGCGGACATTTAAATTGGCAAATCGAGCATAAGAATGATTTTTCACCGGTTTGAGTCAATTTGCTAGTTTCTGAAGAATGAAAATCTTTCCGTTTCGCTTGTAAACCTAAAACAACAAGACCATATACATAAATGAAGTTAAAAGTGAGAATAACATAAGAAAGAATAAAAGAAACAGTAATATAATTGTAAATTATATTACTGTTTATATTTTAATATGTAAATTTCCATTGGATTTGTCAAGAGATGACTTTGAAATCGATTTCAGATTCTAGTTAGTATCTTTTATGGGTTATATTTTATTCTGCCTTAAAAAACACTTTCAAGTGTAATTTATTTTTCCTCGGTGGGATCTGCAATATGATATTGTATAAAATCATGGGATCACTTAACCTTTACGAACATAAAATGATACAGGGTCTACAGTATTCCATCGTCAACAAATTTATTTATTTATTTACAGGAAATACTACGCATTATTTGGCATCTAAGTCCCAACTCCACGAGACTAAAAGTCCTGTGTTTAGTTAGGACAAGCAATTCGTTGGCACAGGCACATGAGTATATCACCACAAATATTATATAGGATTAGAAACACAACAATAATTAAAAAAACAAATATATGGCTCATCAATATGATAAAGGGTAAACTCAAATATTGGGAAAATCATCAAGGATTTTCCCACTAAAATTCCTCCCACTAAGGAAAATCCAGTCCTTAACTCCTCTCTTGAAAACACTTTTTGTGCGGTGCGGTAAATGAGAGATGTCTCAAAGCAAAAGTCGTGCGGATTTTGGGTATGACATAATTCGTGCTCTGGGAAAACCTCGTACGGACATTTTGCTGGGATCTCTCCTTATTGTTCAACCAAAAGTGTGCTAATAACTCTACAAAATTAGGATTTATATAAGTGTACTGTATAGATCTATCAAGGTACTCTGCCGGTTCGAGGAATTCTGTGGTTTTGTATCATTTTGCGACAAGTAAAAAGCACCGAATTCCAAAACATGTTAAAACATTGTTATAATACGCAATACTCAAGTGTATGGTTACATTTGTGCTCATGTTTATGTCAAGTAGTCTTAAGAATGGCACACTACTAAGAGAGACAAGGGCAAAATAAAATGGAGAGTTTATAATTTTAAATTTTCGCATTTCTTTTGAATTTTTCTTCTTATTTTTACAGATTGGTTAATAGGTCTTGACTAGGATGATGCCAGGTTTTGAATTGGTTTACGCAAGGTTTTTGTCTTGAATAGGGTCGTACTAGGAATATAATTAATTAATAAATAATGATTTTCTTTTCGATTTTCTTTTTTCTTCCGGTTTACTAACAAGCTAACAAACTAACGTACCCCTTCGCCGTCAGAATCGAGAAAGTGAGATTAAGGTGAAAAGACAAATCGGCTATTTATACTTAGGTTGTTTTGACGGCGATAGGCGCATTGAAAGCAGTAAATGTAAATGATAAAAAAAAACGCGAATCTTTTAACGGTAAAATTTCATAATTTACCGTTCAATAAAGCTTATAAAAATTGTTTTTGCAATGTGCGGATCTGAAAAGAGGTCGCAAGACCTTTAAAATGGATTCGGATTATTGAATATTTGTTTCTCGTTTTAAAAATATGTTTTTCTCGTTCCTCATTATATAAATAGGGTAACACTGGAAACATGGCTTGAATAATACAACTCAGCTACAACCTGATTTTAGGTCAGCATTTATACAGTGGGAGTTAAGTTCCTCCGTGTACAGGCACAGGCACAGGCGTAATTTCAGTGCAGATAATGTGGAAGGAATTTTACTTACTTGAGGCGATTTCATTGTTGCAAGACGAATCCAAACATTCTCGTTTAATGTCAGGATCATCAATGTCCATCTCCGTGAAGATAATTATATCCCCAGTTATCCTAGACTGGTCAGTACTAGTTCCCGGTTCAGCCTTCACGTTAGCAACACCTGACTCCTCGCTTCCGTAGGAACATGGCGCCCCTTCCTCAGTATAAATAATATCTCCTTTTACATCGTTAGTCTCCGGCTCAGCCTTCACGGTAGCAACATCTGGCTCCTCGTTTTTGTGGAGACTTGAAGTCCCTTCCCCAGTATAGACAATATCTCCTTTTACATCACAAGTCTTGGGCTCAGCCTTAACGTTAGCAACACATGGCCCCTCGCTTCCGTTGGAACATGGCGCCTCTTTCTCAATATAAAGAATAACTCCTTTTACATCGTTAGTCTCCGGCTCAGCCTTCACGGTAGCAGCACCTGGCTCCTCAATTCCGTGGAGACATGACGTCCCATCCCCAGTATAGACAATATCTCCTTTTACATCACAAGTCTCCGGCTCAGCCTTTACGTTAGCAACACCTGGCTCCTCGATTCGGTAGGAACGCGGTGCTCCTTCCTCAATATAAAGAATATCTTCTTCTACATCACCCGTCCCCGGTTCAGCCTTGATATTCACCGAAGCTATTTCCATTGTTTTCCTGCGAAAGATAATAAGTAAATATTTGTATTATCTCAATGTTAATATCATGGTTATTAAATAATAAAAGAAAACTAGCAGGAAACTGTTACACGCCAGAACATTTGGCTGTTAGAGCCTCAGTTGATTAGGATCTCGAGCACCTACAAATATCGCCCCTTTGGGCCTCACACTTATTTTGTTTGAAGCAATCTAAACGTAATAAGGAAGAATCTGTCACTCAAAACAATGCTACCAAAAGCACCCAAAATATCGAAATCGTTTTTGAAGAATCTGCCATTTGAAATAATAACAGGATCTAAGATGAGCTATGTGGCCATAATACAAATTAAAATCAATGGCTTATCCAGAGATGTATACGTATAATGAGTTAAGTCAGAAAAAAGTAATAAACTATTAAGTTACACTAATTTAGGTTACATAAACATTTAATATACTTTCTTAACTCTACTGGTGCAAAAAATAACTTTTTTAAAAAGCCGTTTACGATTTGTAGGATATTTCATAAAAAAAAATAATTCTTATATTTTGTTTTGGCTCTCATGAAAACCTGCATTTTTTTACTCATTTCGTTATTCCTTTCGCTCACAGATATGTTGTGTTACTTTACATACTGGAATTGTTACTTACTTTTGTATGTAAAAACTTAGTTCAATCGTCAAATATATTATAAATTATGTATTTTGTATTCTCGATATACGGACAGCGCTGCTTTGTGCTTGCACCCACAAACTATACTAATATAGATTGATATCTTTCGGAATTTTCTATGTAAAATAATTTTCCTCTCAATATCATAGAGTGCAAAATTAAAACGATACCTACCTAAATGTCTAAGCATTCAACGCCATAAAACTAGTAACTAGTAGTAACATAAAACTCGTAGGTATTGGGATATCTGACGAATTAAATTAACTGACGAAACAAATTAAATTAAACAAACTGATTTTGACATTTTTTAATGCGTAGAAAAATTCAAATCAGTCATTTCCCGTCTATATAATTCGGTGATAAATATATTTATGATTTTAAGGAATATAATACGTGTTCATGTAAATTTGTTAATGACATAAAAAAGAGGGAAAAAATGCTATCAGAAGGCATGGCTCCAATCCTCCTATAGTCTGTGGCGAACATCTAATACAAATTACCCCCATTTAAAAAGTATTAAATACATCAATTTTAATGTGCGTCTTTACAGTAGTTAAAACAATATCAAATCAAGGTAAGCACGGGACAATAATATTTATAAATTTAAGTAAGTAGTGTAGTATCAAAGACCGGATATCTGTTATCTAGATGATTTTAGCTACACTCACTTTTTAACCCTGATAGATCAATTGATAGATTATTTTTGTTTTCTATCCCAATACTTTAACTGTATACATCGAAACACATATTTCGAGTTAAAAATATCAATATTTCATTACTATAGTCCTTAAAATGTAACATGATTAGAATGACAGTTGTCAGAAAAAGTGACGACATAACTTTGTAGTAACGTCAAATGAGTTATTTATATTAACACATGAAAAATCATTCGTATCTGGCGTGTTATTTTTTTTTTCATACAATTCTTGAAACATAAATCAACATTAATAGGTATATAAAATCAGCTTTAAAACTAAAAGAAAACTAAAATAAACCTAATTATTAACGATGTTCTTACAAGGTTACACCATTTTGCAAAAACGTTAGAGATGGGACAAATTGATCAATGTAAATTGATCGAATAAAAAAATAATTCATTTGATGTTGTTCATAAAAAAGGTATAAATGTCTCATTTTTTGGTGAATAATTGTGTTAAACACACTATAATAGGCTTGTTTTTGCGTTTTTTTTAATATCAATTTTCGGAAACAGAGTTTTATAATTGCATGAAATAACTGATAAAATCGATTAGATCAGTGATCAGTAATTTCCCATCACTAATGAAATTAGTTTGACAGGTGTCTGTCTAATCAAGCTATATTTTTAGGACTATAGTTGCTGAAATTTAACTGTAAAAAATCCGTTGTCTGCTTTTGATTAAAAAACTTGTAGATGTCCGCCTTAGACACAAACTCAGTCACAGATGTTGATACTCTGCTATTTTGTGGGAGGCAAAAAAAAATTACCATCAGATTTAAAACTTCGAACATTTTATACAGAGAAATTGTATATCGACACATAAAATTTCAATCGTGACAGCTACCTGTGAAGCAGAAGACGAAATTGAGAAATTCGCTCACTAACTCTGCATACCTACCAAACCGCAGCCCAATGTGTAACGGTAAACCAATAACAAAAAAAGTTAACCCCGTACTCGGCCAACGGAGCTAATCTCACCAGAGATTATATAATCTCACAACCTGAAAGCTGACCGCCGACCCTAACCATCCATGTTGACATTATTGACAAAACGAAGGGATAATCTGAATAAGAGAAACCGTCGTACGTCACAAGCCTAAGGGCTGGTGATAAGTTATATTTAGTACAACTAATACCATCTGACGATAACTATTTTAAATAATTATCATTTTGTGGGAGAAAGGTGCGACTCCTGGATAAATGTAAAAAAAACAGATAGAGCTTCGCCGGACATTTCACAGAAAGCGCTAATTAAAAAAATGTTAAAGGATAAATAAATGATCTAAATTAGTTAATTAGCTTTCTTTTAATTATGTTTAAATTGACTTTAACACAACATTCATCTTCAGAAATATGTAATAATCGTCCATGCTCATAGTTTACTTCATCCGTCCATACACACCCTCCATATAATTTAATATTATATGAAGTAAGCTGACCCGACCTTATTTTTTCCCAATTCATTATGTTGTAATTGTAAGAACTCTTAATTAAGTATTTAGGTTAATCATTATCATAATTAGCATTCCCAATGTCTAAATATTGTCAATAAAAATGTATGTAAAGATATTCTCATGTAAATAAAACCTGTTGTCATTGTTAGTATAGTATTATTGTAAGTCTTGTCAGTTCGGTATAATAAATATAACAAAAATAGTATTTAAAAATAAAGGAAAAAGGAGATAATGCGAAGAATACTTAATATTATGTGGGTATTTCATTCCCTATATTAAATTATATAAATTCTATATTTTAATCTGGCAAAGGAAAAGGGTGGCCTGGAGCTAACGAACAATAGGGAGAGAGATACAACCTCCACCACAAGGCACCTATCAAAATACTATATAAGCAGTATTTTGGTCTCTTGCATCCCTTGCATTTACAATGTCCCCACTGAGACGTGGAGGCTCTCTCACTGAGACGTGGGAACTCTGGACTTTGACGTCCACAGAGACGTGGATGATATTTTTCCTCCCCCTGAGGAAAACTGGCTGCCAGCTGTCTTCAAACTGACGCAGCCTTCATGGACCCGATTCCACCAGCCAGCCTGCCACCTTCATGAATCAACGCCACACCTCCAGGGATCAAGACCACACGATTCTATCACCAGCATAACACCCAACGTAAGAAACAGAATTATTTCCTCCCTTCTATAGTAGGGAGGAAAAAGGAGTCATAGTTTTAAGTAAAATTTAGTTAGCATTACTTTAATTTTAATACACTTTATTTGTTGTTTTTGTTTTATAATCTACCATGTTTTAAGCCTTCAAACCTTATAACTAATATGCCTAAACAATATTTTGAGTTTGTCCAAATTTTTGTAGACAAGGACTGGATTCAACTCCCCGGGGAGCTGTTTATATTAACATATTACAACGGAGATGAAGAACATTTAAGAAAAGCTAATATAGAAGTCTAAGCATCTACAGGGCTTATGACCTGTCAATGGCTGGTTTAAGTGGTCACTTTACACACTGTGTAACATTCACCATTCTGCCTATATTTGAACATATATATTCCTTCAATTCTTTCACCTGTTGATGTTTGTGAAGTTAAAGAGCTGAAACCTTTATTTATGTGGGTGAGATTCATCTAATTGAATTATTTCACCTACATACTAGGCAACGCCTGAAAATGTTATTTTTTCAATTTCTATACTTCTTTATGGACCAGAATCTTTGGTGATTGCCTACCACCTTTTTAATGAGGTAGACTAATAATCTTCGCTCAAATTCCTTTTTAGAAAAATTTCATTTCACTTACCTTTGATTAACATATTGATACTATGGTTGACAAGTCACCAAAACTCTTAAGTTTTGTTAGCAAGACATCTGGTGACTTTACTAATAAGTTCACAGTCAAAACACTCTCACTTGTTCGTCCTCTTTTAGAATATGCCTCCGTGATCTGGTCTCCCTGCTTAATATGCTAGATAAATAATATCGAATCGGTGCAACATCGTCTCCCAAGAAAAGTAGCATGGATGATTGGCCTCGAGAAAGGAGACTACACTTACGGAGAAATTGAGTCAATGTTAAAAATGTCAAGTCTACAAACACGTAGAAATAAGATTGACTCCATATTTATGTTTAATTTACTGAATGGCTTAATTGATGTACCATCGTTACTGGAACAAGTAGCATTCTATGTTTCAATCCACCGGTTGCAAAATAATAATGTGCTGTTCCTTGATCAACACAGCACAAACTTTGGCTTGCATGCACCAATGTCTCAATTATGTCGCATTGAAAACTTGAGACAAGATCTGGACTAATTTAGTGTAAGTCTTTCTAAATTTAAATTATCACTAAGAAATGCCAAATCTTGTCTCGGGGTAGTAATTATCATTATTTTTTTTTGTCCTAGCTTTAATTTTCTTTATTTGTATTTCATTTCAACTGTGCTTGTTTGTATTAAAATGATATGTGTTTGCCATTTGTTGTATGGACTAAGCCCGTTAATAAATAAATATTTCGTCTCTTTATTTTTATTTTTTTATTTAATTTATTTAATTTTACAATACGCCCAAGGGGCATTTACAAAAAATATACAGGTCAGTACAAACATAGTAAGTAATAATTTAAAAGATAAACATAGCTTTTTTGCATACATGTAGAAACAATAAAAAGCATACTGCTATGCAAAATAAAAAGTGAAACTTTACATAGTAAAAAAGAAAGAAAAAAAATGCATATAAGAAAAGTATTTGAATTAAAAAGCAAATTGTGAATAACTTGTAAAGAATTTAAACAAAAAATATATACATTTACATATACTTATACGTATAAAAAAAATGGTATTAACAAATTATCGTTAAAAATAAATAATAAAAATTGGTTTACAGTAAGTATATATAAGATAATAACACAATATCTGGTACACAAAAATATTTGATGCATTAATTTCAGAAAAAGATAATAATAAATAATAATACACATCAAAAACAGAAAAGACATTGTATGAAAAAAAAAGTTTTATTACGACATTAATAATTAGTTTCAAACAGTGCATTTAAGAACGTTTTAAAATGGTGCCGTATTAAAAATGTCTATATTACAAGTAAATTTGTTGGCTAAGGAATGTAAACGCGGAATAAGAGAGTGTCGTGCATAGTTATACCTTTAGTTTAGTAGCATACATTACATTAATAAAGTATCAGGTACCTACTTTATGCGTGTATTTTTTGTTCTGAATGCATTTGATTCTTCAAATGAATAATTTTGTACTGGCAATCGCCTATCTGTACGGGCAACATTATTGTGGCATTTTGTAATGGCCGCACTCGAGTGTTAGGCGTTCTGACAGTTCCGAAGTTTGTGTCTTAAAACGATTTAATCATTGTTTAGGAGTCAATTCTTTAAGACGCTACACGGATGGAACCTCCTCGACGCAGAAACTTTGGGTAATATCCTTAAATAATTATTTATTAAAGGGCGAAGTTTAACAGCGGGACCCTATAGCTTCCTACATACAGCACGTAACAAGCATAGTCCGAACAGAAACACACAGCAATGCTTCATTCGTAGTTTTTATGTTTTCGTTTTCTAATTGCAGTGTGTTATCTAATATTCTAGAGGCTATTTTCCAATGCTGTACGAGCATAACGATAACAGTTCATTATGTCTTATGGTTTTATAGTGTCATACATAGTAAAATAAATATAAATAAGAGATTTGACCGATTAGGGCCTGACATAGAATTAAGAATAGTCCAGAAGGAGCGTAGAATCATATTTAAATACATCGGACTGTGTCCAATACTTCCCCACTTGGACACACTTTCGCCGCGCGCATACTTGAAGTCACCGAGTAATATTGCCAGATCGCGAAGAATTTAACCATAACACAAATGTAAGGTAAAAAAAAAACAATTTGTTAATTTTTCTAAAATTTTATTGTGCACTCGGAAACATTGATTGATACAACAGAGTAGATGAGTAAAGGGTCATTTAGCAAAAGTAATTGAATAAATGAACTTTGAACTTAAAATATAAAACTAATTTTATTTGACATAAAACTGATATTTTTATATCATGTTAAATAATATTTTATGTTTTAAAGATAATTTCGGCCAAATGTCCACCACGGCGTTGTTTAATCCAAGGTTCAATTTTCATTATTTCTCTTATTATATGAGCAAAGTAGGGTAAAAAATTTTACTACCCTGGAACACTAACGAAATTTCCATTTTGATTCTTCGACATTCTGACATATGGAAAAATGATTCAATTTTTAAGTAATGCATTTGTAACAAACACATTCATTTGATACTTACACATGAAATGTGATTGCATCCTGTTACTTTAAGATCCTAGCAGTATTTCTACACTTTAAAAGGACACAACGCGGCATGGTTAAACTCGAATCAGGAGTTACGTACTGAGCGACGTCTACAAAGAAACTGATGCGTCAAAACGTAAACCTACTCTTTTATGAGTAGTTGTGTCGCCTTCTGTTTGATGTACGTATGCGGTTTCTTGACTGTTCTTAAATCTATGGGGCCTGGTGTTATATTCAGCTAGCCTATTTATTGACTTGGAGTTTACTTTGTAGAATTCCACGTTAATATTAAAAGATAAATCACAGAAATCAGTGTTTGATTTTAATCTTAAAATTGCTCGTTCATTTCCCTCTTTTTAAGGGTGAGTTCCTTGGGTTGGAATTACATTTAAATTTATCTGTGTTTTTTAGTTTACACCTTCCGGCTATAGCCTTGATTTGACGAAAGAAGCTGTAAAATACACCACAAAGCAAAAAATTAACTTTGTATTAAAAATACACGCATTTAATCAATATTTATTTTTCCTTTCTTTTCAAGATATTAGCATTCATATTGAATAATCGTATGTACCTAAACTAGAAAAGGATTATGGAATTCGCTTCAGTGATCATTAAGGCTGAACCGGGGATTGGCGATGTAGAAGGAGATATTCTATGGACTGGGGGAGGGTCGCCATGTTCCCTCGGAAGTGAGGAGCCAGGTGTTGCTACCGTGAAGGCTGAACCGGGGACCAGTACTGACCAGCCTAGGAAAACCGATAGTACAATTGTCCGTTCAGAAATGGGTATCGGTTATCCTGTCATCAAACAAGAATGTTTTGGTTCCTCTCCTAGAAATAAAATCGCCTCAAGTTAGTAATACTTCCTTCCACATTATCTGCACTGAGATTACGTCTTTAGACTGCGGATTATGATACGCATAGGACCTTAAATTCTATTGTATAATATTTTTTGGTTTTTTGTAGATATATTTTGATAAAACTCTATAATTGATTATAAAGATAAAATTATTAATAAAATTATCAATAACTCTTATTGGTTTAGATTCACTTTTATTTAATTTTGACCATCGAGCGCTTTCGCCTAAGAAGGCAAAAGTATTCCTGAAGATGCCTTCTTAGGTAAAAGCGTTTGTTGTTTTTTTTATGATGTTTTCATCATATTTACTTTGTATTTCTCGTAGGAAAAACTATGGAAAAAGCCTCAGCTAATATTAAAGTTGGACCGGGGACTGGTGACGTAGAAGGAGATATTCTCCATACTGGGGAAGTGGTGCCATGTTCCCGCGGAAGTAAGGAGCCAGGTGTTGCTGCCGTGAAGGCTAAACCGGGGACCAGTACAGACAAGCCTCCCATAACCGGTGATATAATTATCCGCACAGAGATGGATGTAGATTATCCTGACATCAAACAAGAATGTTTGGATTCCTCTCGTGGAAATGAATTTGTCTCAAGTAAGTAAAACTTCTCTCTGTCGCGAATATAAACATGGTCCAGGCACGAGCTGACTGTCCTCTGCTGTACAACTGCTTCCCTCGTTACGTCGCAATACATTTTATCCAACAATCCAAGCAACGCCATCATGTTTTCGTATCTTAGAACGGTTCCATTGTTATGGTCCAAAAGGTTTATATTTATATCATGTCGCCCATCAATAGGATAGAATCTATCTCGACGATGTCCTCGAGTAAGTTTTTTCATTTCTTTTGTAAACAAGATCTTATTTTTACTTGGTAGTCGGTGAATTGCGAATAAGCTATTTCTTCCTCACGTATTTATGAGAATACTCCTTATAGCCTTCGCACATTTCTCCAATATTTTGCATTTTTTACTTGAAATCTGATATTTTTATGTAAAGCATCGTTCACCATTTGTTTAATTTTCTCGCCAACAAGAATAAATTTGATAACTTTCTATATCGTATTAGTGCAGTTGTCTTTTACTGTACTTTCACGTGTAGTTTTAGTAGAATGCGCTCATCCACTAATCTTAGGTATATTTAATTGTTTAGATACAAGACACACACACATTTAAATTCAATTTTCTTTAACCGTATGTATACTTTTATAAATATTAAAAAGGGCAGTGATTTGACATTAGAATATTAAGGTTTATTTCGCAACATATCGGTTCCCTAGAACAGGCATTGCCTATATAGGAACCGATAAATCCTCTCAAGTATTTCGCTATGCCGCACTCTTTCGCTTGCTTAATTTATCCTTAGGGTTTAATTTGGATATTTGTTTGTAATTTGGCTTATGTGATTTTTCTTATATGTAAATAAATAATAATAATAATATATTTAATATTTTGAACAACTTATTTGAAAGCGAACAATGATTCAGCCATAAGGTTGTATCGTAACTTTTGGATACTAAGTACTAATACTACTACTGACAGTAGTCGTCTAGTTTGCTGGCAAATCTACGACTTCTTCTGGAATCCTTTCTTTTAGAACTTCACTCACATATATATGGGATGCTTTTCAGGAGAGTTAACAGGTCATGTTCCATTAATATTGCTGCTAATCTGCAATCAATCACGGACACTTCTCCACCGTGTGGTCTGCCCTGAAGGATTCCTAATAATGTATCTACAGCTGATGTTCCTGTTGCAATACAATATTTATTAAAGTGTTTAAAAACCAAAGACTTCATTTATACATGATCAATGTTACTTGGAGAAGTATATTATCAGTATTTATTTATTTCATTTCTTGGGGATATGAGCAGTAATACGTGTGAAAAAATATAGCCAACAAAATACTTAAAAATCAAAACCAATGACAGATATCCACAGAAATACATAAAATATACATCGGTTTCTTCGCGTGTGTAAAATATGTTTTAGAAATTAATTGTGAAAGTTAGTGTGTGTGTGTGGATATGTGTATGTATATCAATGCACTAGTGTAAAAAAGATATAAGATAATATACATAAAATATGATGTTATTATTATGAAATGGAGAATCTAGTAAGCATAAGAGAAAAGTGTGTGTTTTGAAAGGCGCATTTTGAATGTTAATTTATTACAATCAAAGGGATCAAAATGGGGAAAGTTCAAATTATACTCACTAGCTAAACGTCTGAGTGAAAAGTTCTGGACATAGTTTGTACGAACTGCTATAGCACACCGAATAGAGAATTCGACGTGTGACGGGTGCGGTAGCTAGGGGCATTTAATGATAACTCTGACACAAGAGCCGGCTATCAAGGCGTCCACTAAGTATGTCATGAAGGACCTCCATGTTGAATAGTAGACGGCGATCTTCTAAACTAAGCTTTTTGCACGAAGACATATTGTGTTGATCAATAATTCTGTTGTCGTGGGGACCATTCGTTTTATTGATTTATTTGTTTGTTAATTTTTATCAAATTGTACATGTGAAACAATCGAAATACCTATTTTTTTATACTTTTAGTGATTTAATATTTAAAATTAAAATAATGTAAAGTTTTTTTTTTTTTTTTTAAAAAAAAAGAAATATTTGCGTTCTTATGATTTACCCAAATATTTAATTTTGAGGGCCATTTTCAACGAGTTGTAAATAACTCACTATTAGAAAATGGAATCAAGTTGGGGTAGAGTGGGATTCGAACCACAGACCTTTGGTCCGTGAGTCCGAGACACTAGCCACAGGACCACAACCCGATCAAGTTGTTTTGAGTTACAGTCTTACCGTTGAAAGCTCGCATGAAACTGTCGCCACTTTTTGTCTGATGTTTGGAAATGTCTTTATTTTATTTAATTCTCGCTTGATTGCTTAACTAGCAGGATGCAAAGTGTACCCCAGTTTTCGAGCATTTAGCCTGCGCGTTCTGAAACTTTTAAACCTTTTGTTCCAGCAACTGAGCAGTTAATACATTTGAGAGTAGTATTTTTCACTTGTTCTTAATGTTGTTTCAGGTTTGCCAGCATTACAGAATCGAATGTCTCGTTCGAAAACTCGCAAGTTGACTCACACTGTTCAAGAACCTTTCTCATGCTCGAAGTGTCAGTATAAATGTTCAAGTAAAAGGATTTTGAAAAGGCATATGTTAACTCATGCTGGTGATAAACCATTCTCATGCTCAGAGTGCCAATATAAATGTTCAAGTGCAAGTGGTCTAAAATCACACACGTTGATTCATACTGGTGAGAAACCGTTCTCGTGCTCAGTGTGTCAATTTAAATGTTCGCAAAAAAAAAATTTAAAGTCGCATATGTTTACTCATGCTGGTGATAAACCATTCTCATGCTCAGAGTGCCAATACAAATGTGCAAGTGCAAGTGGTCTAAAATCACACACGTTGATTCATACTGGTGAGAAACCGTTCTCGTGCTCAGTGTGTCAATTTAAATGTTCTCAAAAAAAAAATTTAAAGTCGCACATGTTTACTCATACTGGTGAGAAACCATTTTCATGCTTAGAGTGCCAATATAAATGTGCGCAAAGAAGAAGTTTAAAATCACACATGTTGACTCATACTGGCGAGAAACCATTCTCATGCTCGGAGTGTGAATACAGATGTTCACTAAGAAGTAATTTAAAATTACACATTATGACTCATACTGGTGAGAAACCATTCGCATGCTCAGAGTGTCAATATAGATGTTCACAAAGAAGTAACTTAAAAATACACATTATTACTCACACTAGTGAAAAACCGTTCTCATGCTCAGAGTGCCAATATAAATGTTCAGATTTATGGAATTTGAAAAGACACATGTTGGCTCATACTGGTGAGAAACCATTTGCATGCTCAGAGTGCCAATATAAATGTACTCAAAGAAGTAATTTAAAATCACACATGGCGACTCATTCTGTAATTAAACCATTTGCGTGCTCAGAGTGCCAATACCAATGTTCACAAAGAAGTAATTTTAAATTACATCTGCTGACTCATACTGGTGAGAAACCATTCTCATGCTCAGAGTGCCAATATAAATGCTCACAAAGAAATGTTTTAAAATCACACTTGTTGACTCACACTGGTGAGAAACCATTCACGTGCTCACAATGCCAGTATAAATGTTCACTGAGAAGTTCGTTAAAATCACACATGCTGACTCATACTGGTGAGAAACCATTCTCATGCTCAGAGTGCCAATATAGATGTTCACATAGAAGTAATTTAAAGAATCATATTTTGACCCATACCGGCGAGAAACCATTCTCATGCTTAGAGTGCCAATATAAGTTTTCAAATAAAAAAGATTTAAAAAGACACATGTTTACTCATAGTGGTGAGAAAACATTATCATGCTCAGAGTGCGAATATATGTGTTCGCGTAGAGATACTTTAAAAACTCACATGTTGACTCATACTGGCAACAAAATGTTCTCTGCTCCGATTGTGAATTCACCTTTTTCACCAAATTTTGAGTGATTTAATTTACCATTCATTAAATCACATTGGTAAGAAAGTTCAAACTGTGAAATGAATAAAAGTTCATTAAAATTTGTACAAAATATGTATAAATTTATTTTTATTTAATTTGAAATTTCTTTTAAATTTATTTCAACAGAGAGGGAAAATTTTTTGAGAAGGGAATATGGAAGTCTAGGCATTTACAGGGCTTATGACCTGTCATTGACTGGTTTAAGTGGCCATTTACACACTGTGTAACATTCACCATTCTGCCCAAGTTTGAACATGCACATTTCCTCAACTCTTCCATCTGTTGACTTTTGTGAAGATTTTTCCCTCTCTGTTGAAATAAATTTAAATATGAACAACTCCCTAGGGAGGAAATCCAGCCCGTCTGCAAGCATTTGGACGTACTCAAACATTGTTGAAATGTCTTTGTTTGTTTCGTATTATATATGTACCTCAAAGTCAGACAAATGCAAATCTTAACGTCAAATGTTTAAAAAAAGCCCCAAATATCCACTTTATCTAAGTGATTTCTAATAATTCATAGCATTAATTTGTGTTTTCAGTATCTTAATTAGTCCTTTCATTATAAGACTTAAATTTTTTCAACTGGATATAAAAATAGAAATGCCATTTCATCAAATTCTGGATTTGCATCCGTCTGCCTCTGAGGTACACATATGCAATTAACAAAATGTTTTTTCTTTTTTAATTCACATTATATAAAAGTACCTATGATATCATAGAATTTTACTCAGTTTCGGTAGATCCTCTGAAAATTTATAGAATTTTACTTGGTTCAGGTGATCCTCTTAAAATGTTCAGAATTTTACCCGGTTTCGATAGTAGGGTAACAGGTAGGGTTGCCAGTACTGGTTATGTATTAGTGGTTGTTATATTGTTTTCTTCTTCTTCTTCAAAAATACTCTCCTAATAAAATAATGATAATATCTTAATGATGGATCGCGCCACTTGCCCGTTCGCAAATGAACGCTTGAATTGCTGGTTCGCGGGATGCGGTATCCTTAATTTACTTTGCTACAGAACTCTAAATAAAATGACTGCAATTACCTACCTTATTCTGGGTTCTGTCACCTTTATTGTCTGGAACTTCTGTCGCGTGGCTGTCAGGATGTTGAACAATATTACTTTGGATATTGACATTTTTCACGTCTCTGAGGGAGTTTTTCGTTACAAGATTCTGTTACTTTTTTAACATCCTTTTCTCTGGATATTATGTATAACTATGTGTTACTTATATATATACCTACTTTCACCTTAAATTTTAATTATTTCTGTATGTATGAATTAAGATATTCCATTTTGTAATCTACATATATATGAATAAATAAAATTAAAAAATTGAAAAGGATCAGATCTGATCTTGTTGTTTGGCACTTGACAATTACACAACACAGTGGATTTATTAGTTATTGATTGCAAAATATCTTCTTTGCTATCGCGGTGAGAATATAAAAATCACATGTACACACGCCCAGTTCAGTTGTTACTATGACGCTGGAATAATATTGGTATCCACGGTAGGCAAATGCAACATCTTAACCAGGGCCCCGTAGGTAGCAAATAAATCCGAACGCCTCATCCCAGCAATCGTGCACATAAAGTTAATGTGGCGTAACCAACATCTTTTGTTAATATTTTGAGTTTATCCAAATGCTTGTAGACAAAAGACTGGAATTTAGCTAACCATTCAGTTATAATGGCTTAATTTGGTTATCATTTCGCCTGATTATCTGAAAAAGCTCTTCCAACCTCTATAACAACATGGACTATCTCTTCGTTCTAGCAACGACAGAACCCTTTCAAGGTGACGCGACTGCATGACATCACCGAGACTATTTTAAAAACCATAAACTTTTCTGCTCACACAAATTAAAAATACACATTCAATCATGATATTCACAACCACAATACGCGTAACTCAAAAAAACTTCATGTTTCTAAATTTCGCTCGACGAAGTTCGGCGTAAAGTCTCTGGAAAATATTGGCTATTCCGAATTTAATAAACTGCCCGATAAGCTAAGCTAATAAACGTTAAAAAACATAACAAAGTCAAAAGTGTCGCAGTTAAAAAATAATATCTAAATCTTTTTGTTAGTTATAGTTATTAATGTAATGTATATAGATAGAGGTTTATAGATACTGTGTTTTGTGTTTCTTTTATTATGTTTTTCTTACTATTTTGGATTGGTTTAACTATGCATGATATAAAGTATTGCCATTAAAATGTTTTCTTTTTATGTACGGTCCCAAAAGAGGTTTTTATAACTCCTAAAAATATAATAACTACTGTATTAAATATTTTCATGTATTAAATATTTTATTAAACATATAAAAAAGTACCATTTCACCGCTCTAATTTTCTTGTCACCTCTTTCTCAGTGCTGCCCGATTGTGAAAAAAATCTTCAAGTGTCATTATTTAAATGTTTGAGTTGTTCCTTTCTTCTTTATATATATTTATATATATTTGGATCATTTATATAGCGCCGTTTTTGTGAAAATCACCTCAAGGGCGCTGTACAATAAATAAATATCCCACCACGTCTTGCAGCTACAGAGCGCATGGATGGTTGGGATTCTTGTTCCTCGTCTCCAATTATGATATACAGGAGCTAGATTACAGCACGTCTTGCAGCTACAGAGCGCATAGACAATAAGAAATCCAGCCCCCATTTACATTTTTTTTTATTTGACAATAAAGTATAGAGATTTAGTGATATTTTAAATAATTAAATAAAAAACCAATTTATAAAAATAGAAGTAAGATTAAAACAAGTCTCAGCTACTGAGCGCATGGACGGTTGGAATTCTAGACCTCATTTACTAAATTTGGATATTTGATAGTTGATAACATTTACCTATTGAAGCTAGATAACTAATCGTCTTGCGGCTACAAAGTGCATGGACGAGTGAAATTCTGGCAACTTAAAATTATCAATAAATTTACAAAAACAAACATTGAGCATAATAGTAAATTTGTAAAGTGTTCGTGCTAAAAAGTAAACAATTAAAAACTTAACAGATAAAGCATTTCAACACTATGAATAACATAACAGATAAAAATATCCGAAGGGTAGCTTTTATAGATTTTAGGTAGTCACAAGTCACTGTCGCACTGTGCAGACGATACTGCTCTAGTTGTTTCGCATAGTGATATTAATAAATGTACTGAAATGTTGCAGGATGACTTTAATATTTTACAAATTTGGTGTCATGATGCGGGTCTTTTAATAAATGCCAAAAAAAGTCAATTAATGCATGTTAGATCGCCACACGCCAAAACAAATATGTTACCTATTGTAAAAACTCATAATTTTGAATGCCTTCATAACTCTACCTTTGATAGAGCTTGCTTATGCGATAGATTAAAAATTGTGAATGAATATGTTTATTTAGGTTTAACTATTGATAACTTTTTTAAGTGGAATATTCATGTTATGAAAACATGCAAACGGTTAAGATCTGTAGTTAGTCAACTACACAAATTAAAGTTTTTAGTTCCTCTCTCCACACTAAGATTAGTATATTTGTCTCTGGGAGAATCTATAATAAGATACGGGATCACTGCTTGGGGACATTCTTGTTCAACAAACATTAAATATGTACAAAATGTTCAAAATGCACTTGTCAAATTGATTGCACCCAATTATGTATACAATCAGAGGAATAATACCCCATTTATGTATGATAAATTAAATGTTTTACCAGTTAAGGGTATTTTATGGAGCAAAATTATTATCCAACAGATGTTCAGCTCGATATATAAAAATAAATTAGAACACAGCTATCTAACAAGATTTACATCTGTTGATGGCCTAGTAGTACCAAAATTTAAAAATAAATATGGACAACGTACGTTGGATTATATTGTTCCAAAAGTATTTAATTTGTTGCCACTTGACATGAAAACATGTCATAGTAAAAATAAAATTAAGTTTCTATTACGTAAGTGGTTAGTAGATAAAACGTTCCTATATTGATTTATTATTTATGTAGTATTTATGTAATACATTTTTTAAATTTTTTAATATTCTTTACTTATTATTATTTTTTTACATATATACATTTTTTGAAAAAAAAAAAAAAAAATTATCCCTCATTAATTACATTTTTGTTATTTTCTTGGGTTAACCTTTTCTTTTCTTTTATTACTTTCTTACTTTCTTATTTCATTTACAAATGTAAAATGTTAGATCTTAATTTTAATATGTACTTTTAATTTTCTTACTATTTTTTTTATATTTTTTTTTCTGTAGATATGAATTGAATTTCTAGATTTACTTTACCTTGTTTAATTTATTTTCTTATCTTGTTTTGATTACATTTATGAGCACACACTATTTATATATGTGTCTATTATTTTTTTTTCTTTCTTATATTTAAAATATATTTAAGTAAATTACTATTCTTTAATTTTAATTGTATTATTTTACTCTATTTTCTTACTTAAAAAAAAAAAAAAAAAATCTTTAAACTATTTTTATGTTTATTATTTTATACGTATACAGTATTATGTCTGTACTCTTCTTATTCGATTATTAATTAAAACTAATGTCTGAGCACCCGATGACAAACTATTATTGAATAGTTTATCGGGACAAAATATATCTTAATACTTTGTTTTCTTTATAATGTATTATAATGTAATAATATGTATATTTTATTGAATAAAGACTCTAAAAAAAAAAAAAAAGTGTTGCAAAAGTGAAAACACATGTTGTTTGCTAAATTCCTAGAAGATGGTCCGGTCCACGTGTAGTTGCCGGAGGGGGAAAGAAGCCCATTGTTCCAACGACTTTGTATCCATTTTAGTCTGTATTATTTCGTTTTATAATGAGTATGAAATTCCCGCTCAATTTTATTTATTTTTTCCATTATTATTAGACAAACGTGTGTATGAGAGTGGTTTGAGGATTGACGTATCATTTTGTATGTACGAGTATATTTTTTTATTATTTTTTTATTTAGCATTTCACAGTTTTAAAATGTACAGAGTTTATTTGTTTCAGGTCCCGACTAGCTAGGAAATTCCTGTGTTTAGGAAGGACCTTATTTTATTCATGTGTTTTTTTTTATTTTTAATTTCATTAAATGATGCTTAATAAATTCAAAGAATAATAATCACATTATAAAAAATCAATATAAATTTAAATTAGAAAACATGCAAGTAATAATAATAAAAATTGAATCATAAAAATAGATTAGAAAATATGCCATTAATAGTAAATAAATGAGACACAATTATTATAAATTATAAAACATACCGATAATAATAAAAATTGAACCACAAATACACATTATAATATATAAAATGAGTAATTAAGAAATTAAACAAAAATATAAATTGGAAAACATACCGATAATAATAAAAATTGAAGAACAAAAATAAATTACAGAATATACCATTTATAATTTTTTTTTAAAAATAAGATACGGTTAAAATACTAGTTTTAGTTTTGAAAAGATTATTTTATATTGAAAAGATTATTTTAAATCTATTGGGTATTTATCAATAAGTTCACTTCAAGTAGCACTGTTGTAATTTATCGTGGGAGGTAGCATTCCAGAAAGTTCAATCTTGGTACATTCGCATCACAAATTAATACATTCTCAAACGATTTTAATGGGTTCATATACTTTTTTAATATTTTAAAGTAGGCGCACTGTTGTTTGAAAGTTTCCGTTATTCACTACTTGTCACATATTTTAGTAAGAATAAAGCGCAAAATAATGCTTTAAAATGAATAGTCTTCTTTTTCTACTTTTTGTCTACACATCGACCACTTATAAACACTAACACAATGTTTGTTAACAGTTAACAATTTATTTTCGAATTTTAAGCTACGATTGGAGAGAGAAGCTATAATTCACGCCCAGCCGGTACGGAGGCTGAGCGTGAATCCCATTTATTCCCATCCCCTCTCCACTCTTCGTAGTAGAGTGTAAATTTTTTAGTCAATTACTGTTTTAAAATTTGTATAAAATTCTGTACAATTACTTAGAATATTCTAGTATAAAAACACGCCATATAGATTAAAATATTGTAAGGATCTGTAGTCTGGTCACCACATTACATAACTCGCATCAATTTAATTGAATCTTTGCAAAAAATTCTTCATATACTAACATTTCAATGTAACCTAGGCAGCACACTTCAGTCTTATGATCAGCACCTAGAACATTTTGGTCTCGATAAATTGGAATTTAGGAGACAGATTTTAGACAAGTTAATTCTACGTTTTGTTTAGAGAATGTACCCCTGAATGTCCGCAGTCGGCGATTGAGATCGTACACGACATTTTATCTTCCAACCTTCAATAATAATATGGCGCACTTCAATGCATTATCACGTATGTTAAGATTGTATAATAATGTAGAAAGTAATGCTGATATTGAAATCTTTAACGATACACAAAATAATTTTAGGAAAACTGTAACGCAATTTCTAAAATCAAATAGTCACTTATGTTAAAATAATGGTAAAATAATTTGTAATAACCTGTTACTAATAATTTATTGTGATAACTTTATAACAATCATAGAATTCAATTAAGCTAGCCAATAAAAATATATATCTTAATTTATTTATTTTTCTTTATTTGAGCATGCTGTATTCACAAATAATTGATAAACAATATCTAAAATAACAATTTGGGATTATTATATGAATTAAAATTTATTTCAACAGAGAGGGGAAACATTTTTGATTAGGGAATATGAAAGTCTAGGCATTTACAGGGCTTATGACCTGTCATTAGCTGGTTTAAGTGGCCACTTTTATGTTATATTTATTGATTCATCAATCCCAACTCCGTGGAACCAAAGTCCCGTGTTGAGTTTGTTTGTTTGTTCGTCGCATCTCCGAAACGGTGAGTCGTAGCGGCCTGAAATTTGGACACGTCATTTTAGATGCGATTTCAAGGTTAACGTCGCTATTTTCGAGTAAAATTTGAATGGACCTCTACTCAATAAAGACTCGAACTTTATATGGATGCCTAGTGCGGCCCCGACATATTGCCCGTAATCAACTGTCATTATCAACAGTAAACATACTTTAATTCACAAATTTATGTCCTAAATTGAGAAAAAATAGTATCTGAAGTAAATATGTTGATATAAGGAAAGTTTTTAAGCAACATAATACACGTGTCGGGACAATATATGCCAAAATCAATGTAAATCATGGGAAAATATTGGAAATCAATTACCTGTGAAAACTGACTCCTTTAACAGCTTTGACGCTCCTACTGCTGCAACCAAACATACTGCAATTCCCCATAGTGGATTTTTATTTATTATGACGTAAATATTCAAGTTATTTACAAACAAAGCCAAGCACAGCTACAAAAGCATCCGGTCGAACCGTTATGTTTATGTTGTCAAATAAAACAAAATGGCCACCAATTGGTCACCAAGTGGCCACTTAAACCAGCCAATGATAGATCATAAGCCCTGTAAATGCCTAGACTTCCATATTCCCTTCTCAAAAATGTTTTCTCTCTGTTAAAATAAATTTAAATATGAACAACTCCCCAGGGCGGAAATCCAGCCAGTCTGTAAGCATTTGGACATTATTCAAACATTGTTATTATACCAATGTCATATGTATTGTTTATTGTTTGTGAACCAAAATAAATAAATAAAAAGTAGTGACACGGAAACGTACCAATAGTTCAATCAATTAGGGCATACTGATTTTTAATTATTTGACTTATATTGGCTTGTGTAGAAATCCTTAATTATTTTTAGTAAATAAGGAAACTTAGTAAATATTTAAGTTAGTTTGAAAATGTCGTAAAAAGACGAAACGCATCATAATATACCCTCATGTAAATTTAAAAAAATAAAGTAAAGTTAAAATCCAATAAACGTGTTTTATTTTGGATGCATTACCAAATTTAATGTGGAGTTCTTCCCTTACAAAATAAATAAATTATTAAGTAGGTACTGTTTACGTATACCAGGCTGCATTTAACAAGCGTGCATATGCTACCAAAAATAAAATAAAATACTCATTTCTGGTACATGTACAAGTATGTATTTTAACGTCGACATAATTGTCTAATGCTAAAGATATCTGTAGTCTGTGGCTAATGCGTTCAGTTTTGTAGATCCCAATCAGGTTTTTTCCTTAAATTCCTTATAATTTCGACCCATTTATTTCTTTTCACTGGATTTTTAGGAACGAAAAGATAGTATTAACTCACATTTATTACATTATTTTAAAAACGTGTTCCTATCTGTGTATCACATTAATAAAAAAAAGCTTCGCAATTGCGCAATTTTCGGTGGTGGTAGTCACTGAAATGATGGCCATTTTTTGACGCTTGTTAACGTCAACATTTTTTAGGTTATGAACAGTTTATCGATTGGTTTTTCAAAAATTCTGACCCAAAGCGCTGCCCTAGTTCTTGTATGTTCAATAGATCATTTTTAGAAAATTGAGTTTTGAATGCCAATATGTTTATAATCTTATTACGCGTCCATGTAGCTAAAGAATGATTATTTTTTTAGTTAGTAAGGTACCGCGAATTCGAGAAAATTAAAAAAATAAAACACTCAAAATCATTGACGGAATCGGCCAAAATGTCAATTTTTCAAGACTCTGATGTGGACGCGTCGTCATACTTTTTTCATTGATGCCAGATTAATGCCTAAATATTTTTTTTTTCCCAAAGTGTAAATATATGTATTGAATTTATATTTAAAAAAATGTATTTAGTCGTAATAATGTATACTTATATTTGTTATCTGAATAAACTAAAAAAAATATTAACCAAAATTAGTTTTCTTTCTTTCTTTCTTTTGCAGCCTTATTCTCTCCCCTGCTGGATGGCGGATGGCGGCCTTTTCCAAACGTCTCCATTCCTTCCTATCACCCGCTTTCATCATCCACGTTTTACCGGAAATAGAGGCAATGTCGTCGACCCATCTTTTCTGTGGCCTTCCAACACTTCTTTTGTTTGCCCACGGTCTCCACTTTATTATTCTGGGTGTCCACCTGCCATCATTTTGCCTCGCCAAGTGTCCTGCCCACTGCCATTTCAATTTTGCTGGCACGATCCATGATATCCACGACTCCGGTTCGGCGCCTTATTTCTTCATTTCTTATTTTTTCTCTTAGACATACACCGAGCATCTGTCTTTCCATGGATCGTTGCGTGCATTTTAATTTCATGCTTCTTTTTTGTGTTATAAACATGGTTTCTAGTCCGTATGTTGTCACCGGCAATATGCACGATTCATATACTTGTCTTTTCAAGCATATATGCTTGATTTTTTAAAATTTATTTGTTTAATTAGCATTTTAATGAATTCTGGAATCAGGTAGAAACTTAAATTAAGAACAAATAAATGTACACTAGCATGTATTATATCTGTCATTGGTTTTCTTCTCTTTTTATTTTATTTAATATATTTTTTTTACATGTATTACTGTTGATATCCCCAATAAACAAAATTAAAAATAATTTGTTATGTCTACTTATGATATGATAGAGAAAATCCAAAAGAAGTTTCTGAGATATCTCTACATGAGAGAGTGCGGGTATTATCCTCGCCTCTACCCGACCGAGTTTCTCCAGGGTATGCTCGGCTACAAAAGTTTAGAGACTAGAAGGAATGTGTATTTGACTATACGTTTTTATCGGTTGTTGCGCGGTACGGTCGATAATTCCAAAATTATGATAAGCATTGGTTTGTATGTTCCTGATAATTATCTAACACAGCGTCATATTAGATTGTTTCATATTCCGATATGCAGGACTACCCTGCCGTTGGAAGGGTTACCGCTATGCTGAACAGCATCGCTCTGGATGTTAATCTGTTCCATGTATCCGAAGGGGTTTTCCGGAGCATGATTCTCGTACTACATTGACAAAAGCTCTTTTTTTCTTATTATAATATGTACGCCTTAAATCTTAGTTTGTTATGTACATGTAATTTTTTTAAATAAATGAATAAAATTATTTAATTACTATAATTTTGTTGGCGCCTCCCCTGGAGATGGTCTGCGTCTCCAGGGGGAGGAGTATAGATCTTTTTAAGTGATCCCGTGTTCCCGGCTTCGTTCCGAAGTTTCAGCTACCATTACAGGAGCCATCTTCAGGGTAAACTGCGTGTTTTGTAGAAAAAATATGTGTTTAGTTAGGTGCTAGTAATTTGTATCGTGTCGCAGTCGACAGCAGGCACATTCTGTCATTTTTGTAGTGTTTAGTGCCGGGAACCGTGTTGAGTTTAATTTCAGCCCGTCGATATTGTTTATCAACAATATTTTGAGTTTGCCTTAATTTTTGTAGACAAGGACTGGATTCAACTCCCTGGGTAGCTATTAATATTAACATATCACAACAGTGATGAAGAACATATTAGTGATGATAATATAGAAGTCTAGGCATCTACAGGGCTTATCACCTGACATTGGCTGGTTTAAGTGGCTACTTTACACACTGTGTAACAATCACAATTCTGCCCATATTTGAACATCTATATTCCTTCAATTCTTTGATTTGTTGATGTTTGTGTAGTTAAAGAGCTGAAACGTTTATTTATGCGGGTGAGTGTGTAAAGTGGCCACTTAAACCAGCCAATTACGGGTCATAAGCCCTCTAGATGCCTAGACCTCTATATTACCCTCTCTATGATGTTTTTCATCTCTGTTGCAATATGTTGATATTGTTTGTGTTATACAAAACGTTTTTAAATGTAGGGTTTTAAATCCGGTCAGAGTTTCTGCCTACAATGCAAGAGGTCTGCTTTCATTTGCATAGGACATAAGTTTTTTTTTAATTTTCTACCAGTCTGGCGTGTTGGTCACAACGAAACATGATCACCAGTGAAACTTATAAATAAAAGTGGAATAAAACTTAATACGAAATTATGTTTTATAAAATAAAAACTTTGTGAATAGTTAAGTACGTTTATTTCATTAAAATAACACTTTAGTTTCGGTAGAGCACTTCTCCCATCGACAGGTGACTCATAACTTTGAATATATACGAGAAAGTATATTAATTTAATATTGTATGTTTTTCACTTTTACTTGTTGCTTTATGCTCAGTTTAAACATGTAAAAAATATTAAACTTGTTATTGGTCTAAAAACTAAATGGATTAGACGACATACATATTTTGTTTAAATTTGTAATAAAATTGCGCAGTTAATTAAGTTTTTTTGTAATTTCACAGTAAGAACTTTCTCACTATAAACATGAGAATGGTTTCGCACCAGTATGAGTTAACATGTGTGATTTTAATGTATCTTTACGTGAAGATTTATAGTGACACTCTGAGCACGAAAATGATTTCTCACCAGTATGGGTCAACATGTGAGTGTTTAAATGACTCCTCTGTGAAAATTTATATTGGCACTCTGAGCATGAGAATGGCTTATCACCAGAATGAGTTAACATGTGTAATTTCAAATTTCTTTGATTAGAACCTTTATATTTGCACTCTGAGCATGAGAATGGTTTCTCACCAGTATGGGTCAACAAGTGCCTTTTTAAATGACTTTTTTGTAAGCATTTATATTGGCACACTGAGCAAGACAATTGATTCTTACCAGTATGAGTCGACATGTGTGATTTTAAATTTTTCTTGAGCGTACATTTATATTCGCACTCTGAGCATGAGAATGGTTTCTCACCAGTATGAATCAATTCGTGAGTTTTTAAAGTATCTCTACGTGAACATTTATACTGGCATTCTGAGCATGAGAATGGTTTCTCACCAGTATGCGTCAACAAATGTAATTTTAAATTACTATTTAGTGAACATTTATATTGGCACTCTGAGCATGAAAATGCTTTCTCACCAGTATGAGTCAACAAGTGTCTTTTTAAATTAGATCTTTGTGAACATTTATATTGACACTCTGAGCACGAGAATGCTTTCTCACCAGTATGCGTTAACATGTGTGACTTCAAATCCCTTTCAACTGAATATTTATATTGGCACTCTAAGCACGAGAATAGTTTCTCACCAGTATGAGTTGACATGTGAGTTGAAATGCAAAAATCATTTTGCTTCAACCGTAAACCTGAAACAAAAACATTTGAACAAGACTTTTTCCAGATGTACCAAAGGGTAATCAATGCAATAAAAACCAGCAGACTAGCGGTGGAGACAATATATATTTAAGAACCAAAATTTATTTACAAGTAATTCGAATAGATCAAGTCAAAAAAGGAATCGTGTGTTAGAAATACCACATTGTAAAACGAGGCTTGCACAGAGACATGCATATTTTATAGGCCCAAAAAATTTTTATTCTCTTTTTACTAATGATATTTCATTGATTCCAAACTTTTAAAATTTTCCTCCTTTTAAAAAACACGCACTATCCTGGATTCCAACTAAAGGTATGAACTCTTTTTTTCTATGATATATTTTGTTGCCCTTTAACAATAAGGAATATTTTTGTGTTTTTCTTTTAATATTTTTTATTTCCTTTTTAATCACTATAAAAAAAATACTATATAATCTTTTCAGAATATTTTATTTTTTCTTTCTTATGTTACACAAAAATATAACTGTTTATTATTTATTATAGGAGCAAAAATTCATTAACATTTTCATGTATACCCACGAACAGGCCATGCCTTTGTGGGATTTTTTGATAATATGTCTTTCATTGCTATGTAATTATGCTTTATTTTTTAATACTCTGTTTTATCACTTATGTTTATTGTAAAAAAATTTAAAAAAATATCAAGCTTCATATGGAAACACTGCTTCTAACTTAAAACAATTTTAATTTATTTGTGACGTGATCTCAGTGCCGTTTGTCGGCCTCGTGGTGTAGTGGTCAGTGCGTTTGCCTACCACGCAAGAGGTCTCGGGTTCGATTCCCGACATGGTTGACATGAAATATAAATTTAAAAATGTGTTTTTACACTAGAATATTTCATAATCTCTGGACTGGCACCTTAATCGTAAGACTGGTCATCTTGCCTCCATGTAACAAAAATGATCAAGATATGCTGCGATTGGTATACCAACTACTATGGACCATTAGGTGCGGAAAGGGAATGATGATGATGATCTCAGTGCAGATAATGTGGAAGACATTTTGTTAATTTTCTAACTCACTAGTTTATTATAGAAATAAAATACGAGTGATATTTTAAAATATCTGGCTTAAGCCACAAATTTTGAATATCCAGTGACCGGCTTTATCGCTTCCGCCACATCTTCGAGACTCAAAGTCGACCAGTATTGAAGATGTCGCGAAAGCGCTGAACCCGGTCACTGGATATTCCAAATTCGTGGATTAAAATATCACTCGTCTTTTATTTCTATAATAAATTACAACGAACTCCATCAAGAATTTTACTTACAAACTTAAATGTTTTAAATTCACTAGTTTTATTTAGATTTTCTGATATTTAACATGTACATTTTTGAAGGCATAAATTTATATAACAAATAAATCAATAATTACTTAATGTTATTAAATATTTGTATATAACCACTTACCGACTTTTTAATGCCTACCAGTTTCAAGACGTAACCGTCTCTTTGTCAGCACTGCGAATTCAGAGACATTATTATTGTGAAAACACCTCATATGTTCTTTAACACAAATATCAAAATTTCTTGATGTTTTTCCAACGTACACTGAAGGACAAGAATTGCAATTTAATTGGTCAACACCTGAATTTTTAATAAACTAATTTTATCTTTATATAAGAGACGGGTACGTCACGAAACCGGTAGACTTAGAAAAGTCGGTAAGTGGTTATAGAAAAATATTTAATAACATTTAGTAAAATCAACAATATTTTGAGTTTGTGCAAATTTTTGTAGACAAGGACTGGATTCAACTCCCTGGGGAGCTGTTTATATTAACATATTACAACAGAGATGAAGAACATTTAAGAGAAGTATGTAGGTGAAATAATTCAATTAGATGAATCTCACCCGCATAAATAAAGGTTTCAGCTTTTTAACTTCACAAACATCAACAGATGAAAGAATTGAAGGAATATAGATGTTCAAATATGGGCAGAATGGTGAATGTTACTCAGTGTGTAAAGTGGTCACTTGAACCAGCCATGGGCAGAACATAAGCCCTAAAGATGCCAAGACTTTTATGACCTTCTCTTAAATGTTCTTCATCTCTGTTGTATTTAGTTAAATGTTTGACCACAAAGTTAATGCTTTAAATATTAATAATAAATAAAAAAATATTACTTACTTGAGGCGATTTCATTTTCCGGAGAAGAACTAAAAGATTTTTGTGTGTTGTCAGGATAATCTATACCCATCTCTGTGTGGATAATTATAGCATCAGCTATCCTAGGCTGGTCAGTACTGGTCCCCGGTTCAGCCTTCACGGTAGTAACACCTTGGTTCTCGCTTTTGAAGGGATATGGCGCCCCTTCCCCCGTATGGACAATACCCTCTTTTACATCGCCAGTCTCCGGTTCAGCCTTCAGGGTAACATTATTTGGCTCGTGGCTTTTGTAGTAACATGGCGCCCTAACCCCAGTATGGAGAATACCTCCTTGTGCATCGTCAGCCCACGGTTCAGTCTTCACGGTAGCCACACCTGGCTCCTCACTTCCGAGGAAATACGGCCCCCCCGCCCCAGTACGGAGAATATCACCTTCTACATCGCCAGTCTCCGGTTCAACCTTAATGATCACCGAAGCGAACTCCATAACAAGACGTCGCTCAGTACGCAACTCCCGATTTAATTTCAACTATGCCGTGTTGTGTCGGTTTAAAGAGTAGAAATGCTGCTGGGATAAAAAAGAAACAGGATGGGATCACATTTCATGTGTAAGTAGCAAATGCATATGTAAATGGCAAATGCATAACTTAATTTTTTTTTATTTTTAAATCAAATTTTATTACGCCACTTTGATCATCTAATGAGAAAACTAACGAAAATTGGACCTCTCGGATTAAACCGTGGTGGACATTTGACCGACATTATCTTTCAAACACCAAATATTATTTAACATGACATAAAAATATCCGCTTATCGTAAAATAAAATTAGTTTATTTTTAAGTTCAAAGTTCATTATTCATTTACTTTTATTAAATGACCCTTTACTTATCTACTCTGTTGTGTCAGCCAATGTTTCCGCGTGTACAACAAATTATCTCACATTGTGTGATGATTATATTTTTCGCGACCTGGACCAGCGACTTCAGGCATGCGCGCAGCGAAAGCGGGCAGATGGGGTGTTTTTGGACACAGTCCGGTCTATTCAAATATGATTCTACGCTCCTTCTGGACTATTCTTAGTTATACGGTACCAATATGTTCATACAGCGAAGTGCGCACTAGATCCATGGCAAAATAGCAACGAGAATATTGTACAACACACTCAAATTAGAAGATACTACTACTATCATCACGCCATATCCTCGTAGGTGATTCTTAGGTTCTTCCACATTTATACATCTTGTCAGGTATGCCCTCCGGTTCTGTCGAAAACATAAAAACTACGAAGGAAACATGGCTGTGTATCTGTTCTATGTTTGTTACGTGCTGCTTGTCAAACTTTGCCCTTTCATTTATAATTGTTTAAGGAAATTACTAAAAGTTTGTACATCGATGGGGGTCACTCCGTCAAGCGTTATAAAGAATAGACTTCTTTAAATCGGTTTATGACGCAAAATTCGGAACTGTCAGAACACCCGAGCGCGGCCATCATGAAATGCTACAACAATGCTGCCAGTATAGATTAAATGCGATTGCCAGTATAAGTGATTTATTTCAATAATTAAATGCACACAGAACCAAAAAATATCCACCTATGAAGTATCTGAACTATTATTACATCTTACATTCTTCATTATTCCTGTGTTATTATTTGTGTGTTCTGTACTAATGCCGCAGCTGGTCTTGTTTACAGAAAATCTAAGTTCAGTAATTTTCACACGAGTATTTCAATATGGGGTTAGTTGTTATGAAATGACGGCGAGGTTAATTAGATTTATATCTCGGAGGCTGTAAAATCAAGTTCCGCGATCACGCGTCTGAATTGACGGAAGCTGTTCATCTTTCCACTAACCAAGAAGAAACGGGATCATTCGGCGCTGGAAAACTCGAGAGGCGATGGAGTCTTCCTCAAGTTATATAAAATATACATAATGCTTACCAAATGTTTAAGTTGTTGTTTATCATATTCTTATTTGTTTTTCTTCAGCCTTCTGTCCTTCACTGCTGGATATAGGCCCTTTCCATATTCTTCCATTTTTTTCGGTCGGTTGCTACTTGTAGTCATTTTTTACCCCCTACATCAGCTATGTCGTCGGACCATTTTTTTTAGGTCTTCCATCTCAAAATTTTAGGGGTCCATCTTGTGAGATCTTATCTCGCAACATGTTTTACCTTTTTTCACTTCAGTCCTGCTATGCGATCTATAATTTATTATGTACACTAAATATGTCAACTCTTTGTAAAAGAAGAATCATAAATGATTTATTAAATTTATATAAAATAGCAAATGGCGTATTGGACGTCCCGGAATTAACTAGTGTTATCAGCTTAAAAGTACCAGTTCGAAATACTCGGCAGCTAACGTTATTTTTTGAATATCCTGGCAATCATAATTATTATTACAATTCACCAATACCTAGAATACACCGGCTAGGTAACGAGTATGGTGAAGTTGATATATTTCGTCTGTCTTTTTATAAATATAGGTTAAGTATTCAAAAGGTTATAAATTAATTTGTATAAAATTTCTTAATATTGTTCTTTATTTACTTTTTTTTTCATGTATCTCTATAATAATGTATAAACTTATATGTATGTATATGTATGTGTGTATGTTTTAATATGTAAACTTATTAAATATTTTTCTATGTACCCTATACCTATGTTGGTACATTTCTTTATTTTTACTTATTATTGTATCTTTTAGTTTATCTTATTTTATCTTTGATTTTAACTCAATTTACATACTTATGTTTCACTGCTGCACTTGAATGTAATTTCTAATATATATAAAAGCCCGTAGGGCGTGTAAATTAATAAATAAATAAACAATATCCTTTATACTAGTTCTGTTCCTAATTTCTTCATTTCTTATTTTATCACTTAAGCTTATACGGAGCATGGATCTTTCTATGGATTGCTGTGTGCATTTGAGCTGTTTTACATTTCTTTGTGTGAGGGCCATGTTCTCTAATGCATAATATGTAGTCACTGGAAGTATACACGATTCGTCAGTAGTTTTCTTTTTCAGACAAATCGGAATCTCATCATATTAATGTGCCATAATATATTCTTTTTCAAAATATGATTATATGTCTGATCCTTCATTATAATATTTCTGGTTATACAAATATATCTGTGTTAATTTATTGTTTGTCCAAACTTAACACATGACTTTTTGTCCCATGGAATTGAGAATCTACACAAAATTATAATATAAACTCAATAGTATTCAAAAAAGTTCTCAAAGTGCCTTTTATATAAGTCTCAAGTTTCTAACCACGTTCAAATTCAAATCACCAGCAACTTCTATTTTTTTTATTTTGTTTCCCCGACAAAACGCCGCGTAGGCTTCGACGTAAAATGTATCTGTAAAATATTTTCCATTGTGTTGAAACAGTGCGTTATTTATTTTGTTTTATGAAGCTTACTTCTTGGCATGAACACTAAAAAAATTGACTACTATACTCAATGTTTACGTTCATTTTTTGAAAATGTCTTGATATCATTTTAAGTGGCTAGCATTTAACTCGTCCATGCGCTTTGTAGCTGCAAGACAATTAATAATCTAGCTTCAATATGTAGATGTTATCAATTACAAAATACCTTCATTTTGTAAATGGGGTCTTGAATACTAACGGTCCATGCGCTTAGTCGCTGCAAGACGTGTTATAATCTCAATCCTTTTAATTATTTTAATTTTAAAGAGTACCTACTCTAAATTTCTTAGTCAATTTAGAAAATGTGTAAATGGGGGCTAGAGTTCTTTTAGTCCATGCGCTCTGTAGTTGCAAGTCGTGCTGTAATCAAGCTCATTCTGGTTATAATTTAAATGTATCTTAATTGGAAACGAGGAACTAGATTTTCAATTGATCATGCGTTCTGTAGCTTAAAAACGTGCTGAGATATAATTGATTGTACGCCTTGAGATGATTTTCACAAAAATGGTTGTATATAAATTATTCATTTTCTCGTAACTAATTGTTTTAATTTATAGTGGAAGTAGGCTATAGATTTTAACTGAATCACAATTCTTTAATAATAATAAAAAAGTTCATTCTATAGTACGCTCCGTATTCATTTTGTCATTCACTATTTTTATATGGCTTTCGTGGTATTGCGTATGTACTTATTTATGCAATCAATTTATGAATATGGAATTGTATTTAAAAAAATAAAAAATAAAATTTTTAAATAAAAGCGTACTTACTTGATATGACTTTTATTTCAATTTTAATAAAATTACCTATAACAAGGGCCACTGGGTGATAGTTCCTTTAAAAACCGTGTCTCCGACCGGGGTAATTAGGTAGTTTTCTGAAAGCAAAATTCCCGGCCGTTAATTATTATGGTACACAGCCATTGTTTGCATTTTAATGTATATGATTTGGATACTGTGATGGAGAAATTTCGGGGGTGAAGCACCCACCCGAGCTACCAGATAGGTCAAGTAAATCAAGGGACCTAAGTATTCTTTCCCCACTCCATGTGAACTGCGCACAAGACGATAACACACAACAACAAGAAAAAAACGTTATTGAAATGATTTGAATTGAACTATGACCTTAATTTTCTAACTATGAAAGAATTTAATCTGTCTCAGCTGGTAAAAGCATGAGCTTACCGTTCTACTAATTTGAGCGTCAAGAAAAAGGTCACATATTCCCTCGGGTTTTAAATAATTTAGGTGTAATTCGGTTTATATTCTTGTGACGGGGGTTTAACATAGGGACAATACACAGCGAACTTTTTACACACATAATTTCGGTATGGCAAATTGTTGATGTGAGTTGTCCATGTTTTAACATTCATTATTGTAATGAATAATTTCTTCTGGCAATGTACTGGCAACATTGTTATTATGCATTTCCGCATTAGGATGCTCTTGACAGTTCCGAAGTTTGCGTCATAAAACTATTTAATCATTGTTTAAGAGTCTATTATATATAACGCTTTACGAAGTGATCCTAATGGATGAAGAAACTTTGGGTAATTTCCTTAAATAATTATTAATGAAAGAGCGAAGTTTGACAACAGGAGCCCATAGATTAATGCATTCAACACGCAACACAAACAGAACACAAAAAGAACAGAAACACACAGCAACATTTCCTTCGTAATTTTTATGTTTTTTTCTTCTAATTGTAGCGTGTTATTTAATATTATAGTGGCTATTTCGCCATGGGTCCAAACAGGAATTGATTTTATAACGTCTGTTTTAGTGTACCCAGAAAATTTAAATATACATATCAGAAATTAGGCCGGTTAGGGCCAGGTGTTATATTGAGCTAGACTATTTATTGAGTTGATATCTATTTAGTAGAACTCCACGTTATAATTTTAATACAATAAAATAAATCAGTGTTTGATTTTATTAATATTAAAATTGCGAGCCCATGTTTGTGACCCGTAAGTACGGGTTAAAGTTAAGGGTACTTTGTGTTGGAGTTAAATTAAAATTTTACTGTATTGTAAAGTCGATAACACCTAGATATTTTTATCCAGATTAAGGCGAAAGAATCTGTTAAATACACCCAAAACTAAAAATGATTATTTTCATATTCGTTTTACAACTATTTGCATTTACTAAATACTTTAAGAGTTTTAAGTGGTTTCCTCTCCACATGAGCAAATGCTAAGAAGTTCCTGTTTGGCCCATATAAGTATACCCCCTCCTGATCCCAACATTTAAGATAAATTTAAAGAAATTCAATTGCAGAAAAATCCACTTTTTAAATATAAACCTTGTACAATATTTGAGTTTGTCCAAATGTTCGTAGACAAAAGACTGGATTTCACGTCCTCGGGAGTCATTAAGATTTACAAATTACATCAGGGATGGAGAATACCTTAAATAAGGGAATATGGAAGTCTAGGCATTAACAGGGCTTAGGACCTGTCATTGGCTGGTTTAAGTGGCCACATTACACACTCTTTTGTCTACGAACATTTAGACAAACTTAAATATTGTAATGAAACCAAATGGTCCAAAAAGAAGTATAAAAATTGAAAATTTGTTTTCAGGCGTTGCCTAGGGGCTAGTATTTGAAATAATTCAGTCAGATGAATCTTTTCACAACAATAAAGGTTTTAGCTCGTTAAATTCACTAAAATAAACAAATGGAAGAATTGAAAAAATATGGATGTTCAAACATAGGCAAAATGGTGAATGTTACACAGTGTGTAAAGTGGCCACTTAAACCAGCCAATGACAGGTCATAAGCCCTGTAAATGCCTAGACTTCCATATTCCCTTATTAAAGGTATTCTCCATCCCTGTTGTTATTGGTTAAAAAACCTTGTATATTATAAGCAAGGTAAATAATAATCCAACTCCTATATAAAAAAAAACTTCAATATTAATTTTTCTTTTCTTTCCAGGACATTAGCATTCATATTGAATAATCATATGTACCCAAACTAGTCAAGGATTATGGAATTCGCTTCAGTGAACATTAAGGCTGAACCGGGGACTGGCGTTGTAGAAATAGATATTCTCCGAACTGGGGAAGGGGCGTCATGTTTCCACAGAAGTGAGAAGCCAAAAGTTGCTATCGTGAAGGCTGAACCGGGGACCAGTACTGACCAGCCTAGGATAACCAGTGATATAACTATCCGCAAAGAGATGGATATCGATTATCCTGACATCAAACGAGAATGTATTGGTTCCTCTTCTAAGAATGAAATCGTCTCAAGTAAGTTATACTTCCTTCCACATTATCTGCTCTGACATTACGTCTGTCGACAATGGATGATAGTACGCACGGGACCTTAATTAATATTGTATAATTGCTGACATAAAGTCAAGATAGCGGCAGAGTTGTATTATTCGTGTAATTATTCCAGAATATTACAACATTGGATATTTGGGGCATATTTTACTGTATGGGCAAATCGGTGCATGCCAGGAATTTTAGGGTCAACGTGTTTTTTTATTTTTATCTTTAGATAAGTAAGTAGATCGAAATTCTGATAAATTGAGAGCTCAAATAATGTGTTTTATTTGATAAGAATAGAGTTATAGAGTGTCGTATAGAGAAAAATACACCATAGTTTTTTTTTCTTTATTAGGGCCTACTACCAAAACTTGATAACATCGGCCAAAAACAAGTTACATTTATAAACATAAGAAAAACATAAACAGAAAGGAATAACAATATAGATACAAACAAAAGACAAGAAAAATATATGTACAAGAATAACATCGAAATATCCATTGTAATAATAAACACATATCCAAACCAACAAAAATTTCAACATAAATTGAAATAGGCACTAACAGAAAAACCCACCAAAACCTGATAGTGCCTATTTAACAGAAAATAGAAACTCACAGTAAAATTAGAAGGAAGATAGAACTTAATAACTAGAAAAATTACAACAAAAGAATCAAAATATTAACAAACATAATCTTATATTAATGATAAATTATGACTATTCAAATTCAAAATTAAACGCCGGAAGTAATAATGTCAAAATATTTTACATAAACCTAAAAATGTAAGATAAATTTATTGTAAAAAAAATAAAGAATTAATTTAAACATAATTATTTCAATGACACAATTATTATAAATCATAATTGGGAACAGTTTGAACTTAAAAAAATATAAACAGAATTAATCAATAAACAATTTGTACAAGAGAAAATTTGAGATGAATGAATTGGAAAGGTTATAAAAATCATAAATAAAATATCAAATATTTTTTTCCTCCCAGTTATTAAAGGACATGTAAAAAAATGTGATTAAGATCTCCAATACCTCCACATTCGCAGGCATTGGAGTCTAAAATTTTACTTTGAAAAATATGGGACGGAGTGCAACGGTGGCCAGATCTGATACGGCAAAAAGTTACAATCCTAGACCTATTGATTTTTATTCAAAGACAGTTACATGGCAATTAACAAAAGGGACGTGTTCAGAACTTAATGGATTACTTATCATGATTTTAATCGTTAATTGCCATTAATCCACGCAATTCTAAAATATAATTAAACAACACAATAAAGTATCACTGTTCGATTTTCTAACGCTACGAAATTGTCGCTCAAAAATCATCCTGGTTTTTGTTGTGATTTTTATTTAAAGAAAAACACTTAATAGCTTAATGCCTAAAGTATGAAAACGGTATGAAGATAATTATATGAATGTGAATAAAAAAAAGAATGAAGAGTAAAAGTAAAAATATTCATTAAGTTTTGTTTAATATAAGACTTGTAGTATTGTTTTGACTAGCATATAGTGAATTAAATAATTTTAAATATAAGTAAATATGAACATGTTTTTCTTGATATTAACTTTTTATTTCTCGAAGGTAAAACAGTGGAAATAGCTTCAGTGAATATTAAGGCTGAACCGGGGACTGGCGATGTAGAAGGAGATATTCTCCATACTGGGGAAGGGGCGCCATGTTCCCACGGAAGTGAGGAGCCAGATGTTGCTGCCGTGAAGGCTGAACCGGGGACCAGTACTGACCAGCCTAGGATTAGTGATATAATTATCCGTACAGATATGGATCTAGATTATTCTAACATCAAACAAGAATGTTTGGATTCCTCTCGTGGAAATGAAATCGCCTCAAGTAAGTAAAATTCTCTCTGTCGCGAATATAAATATGGTCCAGGCACGAGCTGACTGTTCTCTGCTGTATAACTGCTTCCCTCGTTTCGTCGAAACACATCTAATCTAATAACCTAAACATATACAAACAACAAACAACAAACAAACAAACAAATAAATACAATATGTGTTATTAAGTGTTAAAGAATCGAAGACGTCTTTCATTCATGATCCATGTTATTTAAAAAGGCATAATATCGGTATTATTTATCACTCCTGACTTTAGATGACACACTTTCCATATCTGCCTAGATCATGCTTTGACTATAAGTAGTGTACATTTTAATAAAAATTGTTTGGATAAGTTCATTTAGTGTATTCATCATCATCATCGTCATCATCAGCCGTCTCTTGTCCAATGTTGAACATAGGCCTCCCCCTTTAGTCTCCATATTTCTCTATCCTGAGCTAACCGCATCAAACCACTTCCTGCTACTCGTCTTATGTCATCAGACCACCTCGTCTGAGGCCTGCCGACACTTCTTCTACCCGTTCTGGGTCGCCATTCCAGGACTTTTTTGGTCCATCTAGAGTCTGTGATTCTGGCTATATGACCAGCCCAGCTCCATTTCTGGTTGGCAGCCCTATGGACCACATCGGTAATCTTTGTTCTCGCTCTAATCAATGTATAGGTTTTTCTGTCTCTCAACGAAATACCCAGCATTCTCCTTTCCATGGCTCTCTGTGTCACTGATAATTTGTGTAAAAATTTTTTCGTGAACACAAAAGTTCACAGCCATATGTCAATACAGGGAGAACACAAGCATCAAAAAGTTTATTCTTTAAATAATGTAAATACTTCGGAGATTTTAGGATATATGAGAGCTTACTAAAGGCGGCCCATGCTAAACCTCACCTTCAATTCAGTGTATTGTATATCATTAATGCCAATCTGGTAGCAATTTCGTAAGCCTATTAATTTGTTTAAAATAATAATGCAATAAAAAACAATGTTTCCATTTCCAACAATCCAAAGACGTCATTCGTGCATCATCAAGTTGTTTCGCGTTAGAGACAGTCTTACCATAGGAAGCCTAAAATTGTCTCCCCTTCTTGTCTGTTGGTTGGAAAAGTCTTTATTGCATTATTTACCCCTTAGTACACTCGGAAGAAGTCTAGTTTACATGTTTTTGTTGTTGTTTCAGGTTTACAAGCGAGGCAAAAGGATTTTAACTGCTCAAAAACTCACAAGTTGACTCATACTGGTGAAAAACTATACTCGTGCCCAGAGTGCAAATATGTATGTTCAGTGAGAAGTAATCTCAAAAGACACTTCTTGACTCATACTGGTGAGAAACAATTCTCATGCTCTGAGTGTCAATATAAATGTTCAGAAAAAAATAATTTAAAATCACACATGTTTACTCATACTGGTGAGAAACCATTCTCGTGCTTAGAGTGCCAATATAAATGTTCACAAAGTAAAAGTTTAAAAGCACACATGTTAACTCATACTGGTGAGAAACCATTCTCATGTACAGAGTGCCAATATACATGTTCCCTTAAATATAATTTTAAAAGACACTTCTTGACTCATACTGGTGAGAAACAATTCTCATGCTCAGAGTGTCCGTATAAATGTTTACAAATAGGGAGTTTTAAATTACACATGTCAACTCACACGGGTGAAAAACCATTCTCATGCCCAGAGTGTCAATATAAATTTGCACTTCGAAGTCATTTAAAATCGCACATGTTAACTCATACTGGTGAGAAACCCCTCTCATGCCCAGAGTGCCAATATAAATGTTCACAAATAGGGAGTTTGAAATTACACATGTCAACTCATACTGGTGAGAAACCATTCTCATGCCCAGAGTGTCAATATAAATGTTCACTAAGGGGCCATTTGAAATCACACATGCGTACTCATACTGGTGAGAAACCGTTCTCATGTTCAGAGTGCCAGTATAAATGTTCAAATCAAACCAATATGAAAAGACACAACTTGACTCATACTGCTTCAAATCGAAGGAATTTGAAAAGACAAAACTTGACCCATACTGGTGAGTAACCATACTCATGCTCAGAGTGCCAGTTCACATGTTCACGTAGAGATACTTTAAAACTCACATGTTGACACATACTGGCAATAAAATGTTCTCCTGCTCTGATGGTAAATACACATTTTTCAAAATACGTGATTTAATTCTTTGTATTTGGAATTAATAATTAATACAAAAAAATATATAAACGGACAGATCACAAAAAATATATAAAAATTAGAAAACTTTCCAATATCTTCAAGTCCATAAGTAACATCTTTTCGCTAATTAAACTCAAACAACTATATTATATTTTATGTAACCTAAGTCTGTTTATGTCATTTGACTTCCTGTTCCCCATAGTAGTTGCATATAACATATTTTATTTCTTACATAGGCTTCATACATTAGAGTTTTTTTCAGTTTTTGGAACAAAGATTTTTGATTGAAAATAAATTATACGAATTAAAGTATAATGTAAAAATACTACAGAAATATAACTTTTTTTAAATTTATAAAGGTCTATTAAATTTTGCGGGGAAAAAAATGTTTTTTAACTTCTTATTAGTCGCATAAAAAATACTTTTAAATTAGTTATTTTGAATTCCCGCTAAAACAGTCATTGCATTGGCCACGTCCCTAACACGTCACGGTTCATGTTAACTTTCAACTTTTTTCCAAACCACTTGAATTTGTTTAGAACATGTCACGAATCCTGGCGTCACAATCATCAATGCCAAACATGTCGCGTTTTTCTAGTGACATATTTTTTTATAATTTGTTTTATAATTTGATCTGTATTTACTTACAAACCACTGTTAACGGTTTTATATATTGACATAATTGTATCTCACTATAGAGAGGTTATCAACAATATTTTGAGTTTGTCCAAAGATGTTTTGGATTCATTATCTTTTATTCAAGTTTCAAGCCATTCCGTCCTTGGATTCCGGTGGTCCTTGTTTTGAATCCCAATGTACCCCCCTCCCTGACGGCGAGTCAATAAAGCAACGCGCAAAAACACAACAACGAAAACCGTACCGCGAGCGAGACCAGTGATTCGAATCACCAACATACACGAAACGTTCAAAGTGATTTGTGCAAACGATAACGGTGTTTTTCTGGACCTTTGCCAAAGGGAGGAAATCGTAAGTCCTTACTCTTTTGATTCATTCCAGGATTGACACTCAAAACAATAACGTCAATTAGTTTACACAAAGTCAAACGTTCCCTGTTTTCTTCGCGAGAGAGCAGGCCTTGTTTACAGTCCCGAGGTCGAAGGTATCGAGCATCCAACACAAGGAATGGATTCAACGCCCTGGGGAGCTGTGAATATTAAAAAATTACAACTGAGATAATGAACATTTTAGAGAAGGTAATATAGTAGTCTATGCATCTACAGGGCTTATGATCTATCATTGACTGGTTTCAGTGGCCACTTTCAACATTCACCATTCTGCCAATATTTGAACATATATACCTTCAATTCTTTCATCTGTTGATGTTTGTGAAGTTAAAGTGCTGAGTGTGTAAAGTGGCCACTAAAACCAGCTAATGACAGGTCATAAGCCCTGTAGATGCATATACTACTATATTACCCTTCTCTAAAATGTTCATTATCTCTGTTGTAATTTTTTAATATTCACAACTCCCCAGGGAGTAGTCTATGCATCTACAGGGCTTATGACCTATCGTTGGCTGGTTTAAGTGGCCACTTTCAACATTCACCATTCTGCCCATATTTTTTCGTTTTTTTATTTTTATTTATTAATAACAAATTAAAATACAATATTACAACTAATTATAATTTTTTACATTAATAAAATACATATATTTACATTAACGTTTCCCATTACGTAAAAGAAATAAACAATTCTTGTGTACATAATGGGGAGTGACGTCTTACAATAGATTATTTTATTTTAATCAATAACATTTTTAAAATAACATATATTAATTACAAAAAAGATATTAACGATGTTTTCAATCAGTGTTACTTAAAGAAGAATTATAGATGTATTTTTTTACTTCTTTTTTAAATATATTGTATTCCTTACTGTACTTTTTATTATCTTTGTTCATTTCATCAAAGAAAAATATTCCTCTGTAAGTATAATGATGTTGTGCAGTAGTTGTTTTTAATTTAGGAATTAGGATATTACCACCTGTTCTAGGTCGCGTACTTACGTTTTGAGACCGAAAAATACTACTATTTATTTTATCTTTATGTATTTGAAGCAAACAATTCTTTTTATATAGCAATTTTATATCTGAAACCTTAATTTTTTTAAATAATTGAACATTGGGAAAAGTAGACGTTTTTTTCAAAATAACTTTAATAATTAATATTTGTATTTTTTCAACTGGTAAAATATTTGTTTTTAAAGCACCACCCCATCCGAACATACATTCCTTCAATTCTTTCATCTGTTGATGTTTTTATTTATTTTTATTTATTTATTTTCTTTTATTCAGGAAACATACAGTAAAGTTACAAAGTTTAATATTTTACACAATTGGACTTAATTCTAATGGACCAGTGAAGTTTCCATATTAAAAAGCAATTAAATCTAATGTTAATTATGAAAGTATAAAAAAGAGAAGGAAAAAGAAAACATAAATGAAAGTTGTTTGAAAATTTAAATTTAAGTGAAAAATATATATTTTAAGGTTTGTAGTTTGTAGTGAGTATTTACAAATGGAAATAATATTAAAAATGAAGAAAAATTGTAAGAGTAATTAAGAATTAAGAATGGAAATAAAGAATGAAAAACATACTCAGATGTAAAAATAAAATAAAATAGTAATAACATTTTTTAAAAAAAAGGAAAAACATAAACACATATTTATTTTAAGGGATTCAAAGAAACGATGAGAAGAATCTTTAAGTGAAATATAAGACAGTAAATTTAAATTTAGGTCAATTTAAAAAACATCTTCAAAATTAATGACACATTATAGTAAGAGCAGCAATATATTGATTTTATTAACATATATAATATAAGTAATTAAAAGTAGTTTAAAAGTATAACAAGTATAAAAACATGCCAATGGCAGCAGAGAAAAAAGAAAAAATAAAGAAGGAATAACAAGTATGGCAGTAATCATTTAAAATTTGAAAAAGCAATATAAGGAGAAGATTTTAAACTAAAAGAAGTCGATAAAATTTCATTAAAGCGATTTTAGTAGTAATACAAAATTTCAAAAGAGAAATTTAATTTATAATAATAATATTAATGTATGTAATTTGAGTGATATAAGAGAAAAAGGGACCAACCGGAGTTTTATTCAAAAGTTTTCAATACACTATTTTTAAATAATTGTAATCCTGTATGATATATATCTATATGGTTAAAAAAGCTGTTAAAAGTGGAACACGATCTGTGTAAAAACGAATTCTGGCAATAGTTCGTATTGACACTAGGTATTCTAAAGGTTGGGTGATTTCGTAGGGCACGTGATGGACAGTTTATTTGAATTTTATTTAGGAGCTGGGACGAATCAGCTAGACTGTTAATAATTTTATAGAGGAATGTGAGGTCCATTAATGTTCTCCTTTTTTCGAGGTTAATCAGTTTGTGAAAACGTCCAGATAAGTCATGATTTGGAAATATACGAGAGCATCGGAAATTCAAATGTTTTAAAAATTTGTTTTGTACTTTCTCCAGCCTGTCAATATAAGTAATGTATTGTGGATTCCAAACGATAGACGCAAATTCAAGATGGGTTCTTACATAACTATAATAAAGATTTTTTATTGTTAGATCATTTTTAAAAGGCTTAGATACTCGTATAATAAAACCTAACATTTTATATGCTTTTTCAATAATTTTATCAATATGTGATTGAAATGTCATTTTTGAGTCCAGAACTACACCTAGATCTCGTATTTCTTGGACACGGTGCAAGACTGGACCCGATAGAGAATACGAATAATCTATCGGATTTTTTATTCTCGTAAAGGTAATTGTTTTGCATTTAAGCGGATTTAATATGAGCTGATTATTTACACAATAAGTAGAGAAGTTTTCAAGATCTTCTTGCATATCAAGACAATCTTGTAGGGAAGTAACTTTCTTGTATATTTTTGTGTCATCGGCAAATATTTTGTATTCGGAAAATTTAAAGACGTTACCCATATCATTAATATAAAGAATAAACAATAATGGACCCAAGTGGGATCCCTGGGGTACACCGGAATAGCATTGTTTAAATGAAGACTGATAGTTTAATAGTGCAACTGATTGGAGGCGATACTTTAAATAAGACTCAATCCAACGTAGTAGATTACCGTGAAAGCCATAACATTTGTTTGTGAAGTTAAAGAGCTGAGTGTGTCAAGTGGCCACTTAAACCAGCCAATGACAGGTCATTAGCCCTTTAGATGCCTAGACTACTATATTACCTCCTCTTAAATGTTCTTCATCTCTGTTTAATTATGTTAATAAAAAGGTTATTTTTAAATCATTTAAGTTTTAATGTATTTAAATAGAATACAATTGTATCGAATTATCTTTTAATTAGAAACCTATTGCCCCCAATGTGGTTTCATTTTAAACTTCTTCCCGTCCTTTCGATTCACGGTATGACAGCGGCTGTCAATTTGATGTTGCTTGCTTTACCTACGGGTGATGACGTCACAGAGAAGCGGGGAGGCCTTGGATCTAGTAGGTGTTGGGTTGTGTCATTTTGATTACCTGGGGTGCTATTTTGTACCGCTCTCGCGGCACGAGAAAACAGTTTTGTTCACGTATTTTGAATATAAATATACAAGATAATACGGCCGCGAGAGCGTTTGGAATATTACCCTTGTTCCCTATGGCTTAAACCATAGAATTAAGAATAGTCCAAAAGAAGCGTAGTCATATTTGAATACATCGGACTGCGTTCTAAAAACCCCCCACATTGCTCCACTTTCACCGCGCGCTTGCATGAAGTCGCCGCGTAATATTGCCAGATCGCGAAAAATATAATCATTACACAAATGTAAGATAAACATATTAAAAAAAACAAATATTTAATATCTCTAAAATTTTATTGTAAACCCGGAAACATTGATTGACACAACAGAGCAGATAAGTTAAGTGTTTTTTAATAAGAGTAATTTAATTAATGAACTTTGAACTTAAAAAAAACTTATTTTATTTTAAATAAAACGGATATTTTCATGTCATGTCAAATAATATTTTATGTTTTGAAGGTAATGTCGGTCAAACGTCCACCACGGCGTTGTTTAATCCGAGAGGTCCAATTTTCATTAGTTTTCTTATTAGATGAGCAAAGTAGCGTAAAAAAAAATACTATCCTGGCAACAACAAATTAAAAAATATCACACCAATCAAGTCACTTTATTGCTCCCTGGTTAGAAGTCGTTTAGGATATATTTCTCCAGTCTGGTCGGTCGCTGGTCGCTCCATTATCGTGTATATTCTGATTCACTCGAGCGCGTCCAGAAGAAATTTCTAAAATATATTAATTTTGAACTTCATGTTCCAGCTGCTTTATGACCAACTATCACATGCACTCGCCTATACCTAGGCTCCATAAATATGGCAATCAGTATGAGGACAAGGCTGATATATTTGGTTCTGGACTTGATAGTTATAAAACGAGTCTGATTTCTTTTTTTCTCTCGCAATGTTATTCTTAAACTTTTTTTATATGTAAAAATGTTTTCCTTTTTTGCTTTTTCATATTTATATATTTATTTCGTTAGTATTTTTGGTTGCTTATGTGTATTTACCTACTTGTTTCTATTGTTATAGTTATGCAATTTTATAATTTTTTGCTATGTATTTATATATGTATTTTTTCCGTATTTATGTTCAATATATGTTAAAAGCAATTTATGCCGTTTATGTAAAAATAAATAAATAAACAAACATTAATATAAAGTACATTTTGTTTTTTTTGACAATCTGACGGAAAAATAATTGAATTTTTAAGTAATACAATTGTTGCTTAAACATGCAATGTGATCCCATCCTGTTTCTTGAAGTTCCCAGAAGTATGTTTACCCTTGAAAACAACACAACACGGCATGGATTCAAATCGGGATTTGCGTACTGAGCAACGTCTACAAAAAAACTAATGAGTCAAAACGTAAAACTACTCCTTGAAAAGTAGTTTAGTCACCTTCTATTGTATTCGGTTTCTGGACGATTCCTTATTTTATGGTTGTAACATACAACATATTTTAGATTTAAGATTGTCTAACATTAGAATTTTTTCCCATTTTGCTCATTAAATTGTTGATGTAAGTTGTCCATGTCAATTGTTTGTCTATTGTTGTCCTAAATATTCAACATTCATTATTGAAATGAATAATTTCGTCTGGCAATCGCCTTTAATCTGTACTGGCAACATTGTTGTAGCATTTCATAATGGCCGCACCCGGATGCTCTGACAGTTCCGAAGTTTGTGTCACAAAACAATTGAATAATTGTTTTATAGTCTATTCTATATAACGCTTGATGTAGTGACCCCGTCGATGTAGAAACTTTGGGTAATTTCCTTAAATAATTATTAATTAAACGGCGAACTTTAACAGCCCATAGATTTATACATACAACACGTAACAAGCATAGTCAGAACAGAAACACACAGGAATGCTTCCTTCGTAGTTTTTTTGTTTTCATCTTCTAATTGCAGCGTGTTATTTGATATTCTAGTGGCTATTTTTCCATGGGTCGAGTGCATACTTTGCTGTATGAGCATATCAGTACATTACGAGTATAGGAATTGTTTTAATGTCTGTTTTTATAGTGTAGGTACACAAAAATGAAAAATACATACTAGAAATTAGGCCGATTAAGGCTTGGTGTTATATTGATCTAGACTATTTATTGAATTGGTGTTTATTTTGTAGAACTCCACCTTATAGTTTTTATATATAAAATAAAATAATAAGTGAATAGACAGAAATAAGTGTTTTATTTGAATATTAAAATTGCTAGCTTATGTTCGTGACCCGCACTTAAAGGGTACTGTAGCTAACGCGCTACCGGCGTTGTGTTGTGGTTCCGCTGCAGTCACTAACGCACACGTCCCGATTCACTGGTTGTAAGGCAGCGGAGGCTAGGCGATCTTGTTAACTCGTCAAGGCCGGAGATGTCCTTAAAAGGGCCTCTTACTTCAGGCTGAAGTTGCCGGTTCACCGTGGTCAGAAATCCGTAGGGAAAGAAGTCCAAAATCCAAGTCCAGGGTGAAGCGAAGGTGTCAAGCAAAGTGAAGTAGAATCGAGTAGAAATCCGGGTCGGGGAGTAGCGAGTAGAAATGAGTAAAAGCCAAACGTCAGAGAGGAAGTGATTGTTTATTTTTAATAGTACATGTTATAGACCGTTCGCGCTACGTGCCCCACCATTCATCCCGCCGAGCGGGCCTAGCCGTCGCATGCCGCGCGGAGAGAGAGAGAGAGCGACTGAGAAGGCCGCCCGCCCGCTCTATCTGTCTCCCTCCCTTTACGTATATAGGCACTATCCCCTCCAGTTCTCACGGCATTCTCGCAGCGGCGGCGCAGCGCGAAACAATGAACATTCAAAAATATACTTAAACTAATTTATAAACTAAATGCCTCAGTAAGGAAAAGGGCACCCCCGAAAGTGACAAATACTAGTCTTTATTGAAGGGGCAGCTCATTTCTAACACATACCGAGATCCCTAACTCTAACACTTAATCTACCGCGGTGGTGGTCCCTACAAGGGCCGCTTTCTGTATTGACGTCCGTAACAGGTACCTTGTGTTGGAAGTTAAATGAAAATTTCACTGTATTTTTAATTTGATAACACCTTGCGATTATAGTCCAGATTATGGCGAAAGAATCTGTAAAATACGCCACAAATTAAAAAATAATAATATTAATCTTCGTATTCAAAACTATGTGCATTTAATAAATACATCAATATTTGTTTGTCTTTTTTTCTAGGATATTAGCTTTCATATTAAATAGTCATATGTACCCAAACTAGTAAAGGATTATGGAATTCGCTTCGGTAAACATTAAGGCTGAACAGGGGACTGGTGATATAGAAATAGATATTCTCCACACTGAGGAAGAGGCGTCATGTTCCCACAAAAGTGACAAGCCAGGAGTTGCTACCGTGAAGGCTGAACCAGGGCCATTAACAAAAGGTTTGTGTTAAGAATTCAAGGATTTTAATCGTTAATCGCGATCAATCCACACAATTCTAAAATATTCCTGTATAACAAAATAAAGTATCACTGTTCGATTTCCTGACGCTACAAAATCGCTCCTAAGTAGCGCCTGCTAAGGTCGCTCAAAAAAACATCCTCGTTTTTAGTGTGGTTTTTATTTTAGTTAAAAAAAAAAAAAACGAAAATACTAAAAGCTTAATGCATAAAATATTAAAACTGTATGAAGACAATAATATATAAGGGAAAGAATAAAAGTACAAAATTTGATTGAAAAAAATGTTCTGTTTATTTTAAGAATTGTAGTACCTATTGTTTAAATAAGTATATAGTTTATTATTTTTATCAAAAACATTTTTCACTTTGTGGTATGACATTTTACACTTATTTGTTTATAAATTTGTATAAACCACTTTAATTTTTAAAAAAATTAATTAATTACACTTCGACCGGTTTCGAGGTTACTACCTCATCGTCAGGAATTTAACTAACTTATAATTACACGCGTGAATTTAATCAAGAAACGGGTGTAGAAATTTTGCATGTCAATAAAAATGGTTTTCGTTTAGATAATTAAGAACGATTAGAAATTAGTAAAGCCATTAATCAAAAACTTCAAATAATAAATAATCAATTAAATTTAACTTCGAGTCCTCTTTTAAAACTATTCCCGTTATGATTTATTTTATCTTCTTTCTTTCAATTTTCTGTCTCTTTCATACAATATTTTATTATATAAATAGCAACGCGTGTAATTATAAGTAAGTTAAATTCCTGACGATGAGGTAGTAACATCGAAACCAGTCGAGGTGTAATTAAAAAAAAATTAAAGTGGTTTATGCAATTTTATTAACAAATAAGTGTAGTATATAGTTAATTAAACCATTGTAAATATTAGTAAATATGAAAATGTTTTTCATGATATTTACTTTAAGATTACATAAATATTAACTTTTTATTTCTTGAAGGTAAAACAATGGAAATAGCTTCGGTGAATATTAAGGCTGAACCGGGGACTGGCGATGTAGAAGGAGATATTCTCCGTACTGGGGAAGGGGCGCCATGTTCCCACGGAAGTGAGGAGCCAGGTGTTGCTACCGTGAAGGCTGAACCGGGGACTAGTACTGACCTGCCTAGGATAACCAGTGATATTATTAGATTCACGGAGATGGACATTCACTATCCTGACATCAAACAAGAATGTTTGGATTCCTCTCGTGCCAATGAAATTCCCTCTAGTAAGTAAAACTTCTCTCTGTCCTCTGCTGCACATCTGCTTCCCTCGTTACGTCGCACCTCTTATCTAACTACCCAAGTGAGGCGATCACGCTTACGTATCTTAGAACGGCTCCATTATATTATTTTTAGTTTATTTTGATATCAAATCGCCCATCAATAGGGTAGAATTTTTCTCGACGATATTCTTGAGTATTTTTTCCATTTCATTGATAAACGAGAACGTATTTTTTTTTGATCGTAAGTAAATTGAGATTAAGCTATTTTTACTTATGTTTTAATAAACAAAACAAACAAACAAACCATCACGCCGTTTCCCCGTAGATGTAGGCAGAAAGGATAGAACGCCATAACACTCTATCTTGGAGTACCGACCTCGCTTCCTCTACATTCATACATCTTCTCATGCACGCACGCCGATATTCCTACTTTTGACATGTCCATCTTCAAGTATTTAATGGACTTGATCGTGCCACGTCTTTCTCGGTCTTCCTCGTTTTCTGCATCCATTAACATTTGCATCGTAGATCCTTTTAGCCGTTCTTTCGCTGTCCATTCGCTCTACATATCCAAACCAACGCAGCACCCCTTTCTTGATTCTGTCAATAATGCATGTCTCAGCCTTACACACTTCACGGATCTCGACATTTGTGCACCTACCATACATCGTTTTACCACACATTCGCCTGAGGGATCGCATTTCGACAGCATTTAACCTACTTTCATCATCATTTTTCCGATTCCATACTTCGCTCCCATACATGTTTTTATGATTACTTAAAACAAAAAGTAAAATTTGCCATAATTAATTATGCAATAAAAAAAACAATTTTCCATTTCCAACTATCCAAAGATCTCATTCATGCATCATCAAGTTGTTTCGAGTTAGAGACAGTCTTACCATAGGAAGCCTGAAATTGTCTCCACTTCTTGTCTGCTGGTTGGAAAAGTCTTTATTGCATTGATTACCCCTTAGTACACCTGAAAGAAGTCTAGTTCATATGTTTTTGTTTCAGGTTTACAAGCGAGGCAAAAGGACTTTAACTGCTCAAAATCACACATATTGACTCATACTGACGAGAAACCATTCTCATGCTCAGAGTGCCAATTTAAATGTTCAGTGAAAAGTAGTCTTAAAAGACACTTCTTGACTCATACTGCTAAAAAACTATTCTCATGCACAGAGTGCCAGTATAAATGTTCAGGTAAAAGCAATATAAAAAAACACATTATGACTCATACTGGTGAGAAACCATTCTCATGCTTAGAGTGCCAATATAAATGCACACAAAAAAGCTTTTTACGAACACATATGATGACTCATACTGGTGAGAAACCATTCTCGTGTCCTGAGTGCCAATATAGTTGTTCCCACAAAAGTAATTTAAAAAAACACTTATTGACTCATACTGGTGAAAAACCATTCTCATGCTCAGAGTGTCCGTATAAATGTTTACAAATAGGGAGTTTTAAATTACACATGTCAACTCATACCGGTGAGAAACCATTCTTTTGCCCGGAGTGTCAATATAAATGTGCACTTAGAAGTCAATTGAAATCACACATGTTTACTCATACTGCTGAGAAACCCTTCTCATGCTCAGAGTGCCAATATAAATGCTCACAAATGGGCAGTTTGAAATTTCACATGTCATCTCATACTGGTGAGAAACCATTCTCATGCCCAGAGTGTCATTATAAATGTGCACTTAAAGGTCATTTAAAATCACACATGCGTACTCATACTGGTGAGAAACCATTCTCGTGCTCAGAGTGCCAGTTTAAATTTTCAAATCGAAACGGTTTGAAAAGACACAACTTGACTCATACTGCTTCAAATCGAAGAACTTTGAAACGACAAAACCTGACTCATACTGGTGAGTAACCATACTTTTGCTCAGAGTGCCAGTATGAATGTTTACGTAGAGATACTTTAAAATCTTACATGTTGTTTCATTCTGGCAACAAAATGTTCTCCTGCTCCGATTGTGAAAACATCTTTTCCAAAAGACGTGATTTAATTCATCATTCGTTAAATCACATTGGTAAGAAAATTCTTACTGTAAAATTATTTCCTACAGTTAATTAAAATTATTTGCTTAGTTTTATTTTAAATTAATAGAATGAACGGAGGGTAATGCCGTACAGCGGCGAAATCCGTACAGTAATTTTAAGTTGGAAGAATGTAAGTTACATTCATTATTTTTTTTTATGTTATATTTCCCCTACATTTAACTACTGCATTTATATACTTTTTTATCACATTGTGACATTTTCTTACTTTTTTATATTGCATTTTTACTACATATGTTTGATGCATTTTTCTCATTGGATATTTTTTTACTATGTTAGTTTTACTTCATTCTTTTTTACTAGGTATTTTATATTTTACCCGAATTTACTAAGAAAATAATGTGTTTGGGACTTTTAATTTTTTTATGATATGTGGTATAAAATAAAACGTTTACATTGAAATATTTTGTTTAAATGTTCACTTGCCCTGAATCTATATTTATATCGTCTACGTTTTTATTTTAAACGCGTGGGGTTCATAGTCCATTGATCGATCACCTGAAATTATAGTGCGTTTCCCAATGAAGCAAGTCAGCGTTTTCTATAGAATATAATACAGCATATTATACTACTCTAACAATGTAAGCACCCACCCTTTTCCCGAAACTGTTCATAAAGACTCGTGTCTCTCTTCAGTTTCGCATATCACTACCAATTTTAAAAAAGCAATTAAGTGAAAGTTCAATATTTCTTTACAATAAAACCGCGGAAATAACAAAAAAAATAAAATATTTAAAAGCTTTCATTGTACCCCTCACAGCAGTATTGTCAATTTGTGATCAATCAAATACACATGGTCAGTACAATCATCTTTTTCTATTTCCCAGTATGAGAGTGAAGGAATACAGTGTTAGTTCCAAATTGAGACCGTGGCCGCACGCACCAGATCCCGCTTCAGACAGGAAGAAGAACGTACTAATACAAACAAATCTAACAACGACACAAAACCCAAATGCATATAGGAAACTTTAAAACAACTCTTAACCTTTCCCTTACTGTCCTAAATACACCTGCGCGTTACGGTGCTGTGTAGTCATTACACATTAAAAAATAAGAGATTCGAAAATAGAAAAATGAAATATTTATAGGGAATGGCTTAATTAACCATAATTTAATTCAAAGATTATAATATTTGTTATTTTGTTATTATTTTTTTTTTTTTTGCACCACAACAGGCCAGGAGGCCCAATTACAGTGGTGAATTACATTACAGAACAACCAGGCTTGAGAAAAATCACATTTTTAATTTTTGTGTTCTCACCGGGAATCGAACCCGGAACCTTCCGGGCGTGAGTCAAGCGTCTTGACCACTACACCACGGAGGCCGCCATTTCAAATCTAACTGCTGAAAACATGAAAAAGCCATTGGGTATCGCTAACGACTCGGGCGAAACGTGCACCCACGCCAACTTCCCAAGAGCTACTGAGTAGATATATAGTACTGGACTACGTGACTGACTAAGAGTATACTTTTAATGATATTTGTAATTTATCCCTGATTTCCGATAAAATGCTTTTTTTGTGTCTAATAAGTAGTTATTATTTAACAACAAATTATTTCAGTCGATACGTAAATATGTAATAGAGGAATACTGAAAATCTAAACCCAATATTTATTATATTTATAAAGATATTATAGTTATTATACGCAATGTGTACTAGCTACACATCACCGGGGAGGGAGGGTTAACAGAATTGCTCATAAAGACGAGAGCGTTATCCTGCAGAACATAAACGTCGTCCCTACCATGGAGATATGGACAATAAAGTAACGTGGCTTATAAAGATTCCACAGGGCATAATAACGCCCAATCAGTCAGTCTGCATCAGCACCAGTTTAACGCAGTCATTCGATTCCAAGAGCCATTTAATTCATTATTTCTTAGTCATGTAATAAATACGCATCAAACAGCAACCTCGTGTCTTCTGTCAATTTCTAGCTTGGGTAGGAAATTCACCAACCCCCAACAACCTATTTCTACAAACGCATCTCTCAGACTTAAAAATCAGACATCTATTACATTGTCGCTTTTTTATCCTAGTGCCTATGTTCAAATCAAAATTTCATGAAAATGATGTTGAAAATACATTCTATTATATTTTTACACCGTGGTCACTCTATGAGCATCGGAAAGGTCGAAAATAGCGGTTTTCGCACTTTTTGTACAATAAATAATTAAAAAAATAAATATTTAGAAAAAAATCTATTTAAAATGTTACTTTGCTTCTAGTCTTTTGTCCGACAATTTACTACTAGGGGAGAGAGGGTAATGAAATAAATCCTGGCTTCGTGAATGAATGCAATGCACAGTAGACGCTTTCTTAACCGGCGCCGCTTTAACCAGCCTCTTCTATGAATGCCTCTTGGAGTGATGTGTGGCTTTTTCCTGTACATATTTTTTACAGTTTGTGAAATGTTATTTTTTTAATGTGCGGGTCTCTTATACAGAATAAGCGAAATAAACAAATAAATTGAGCATAGACAAAGTGATAATAATATTTTTTAAATTAATACCTAAATTATCCTATAAAATAATTTTTATTTTCAGTTAATATAGTTTTTTCTCAATAATTTGTAAAATTAAACAAAATAATAATCATCTTTAATATCTCCTTTCGTACAATAAATAATAATTGTTTTTCACAAAAAAAAACGTTTATAATTTAAAACAATTTTTGTGCGAACATTTTAATTTTAATTTTAAAACATAATCAATATGAATTGTAACAAATGTGTACAAAATATCAGCCCCCGAAAAGCACTCAAATGTGCAAGGTGCTATATATATTTTCATCCGACATGTGCTGGAACCACACTGGAAAATTGTAAAAAAATGAGTAAAATATATCGAGCACAGTGGAAATGTGAGATTTGTAAAATACATGATCCACGATATAATACAAGTGCACTATATTTTGATGAAGATGATGACCAGTTGAAGACATCAAACAAGGAACCTAAGAACCATACTCAAAATAAAAACGAGGAACCAATCATAACAGATTCATCAATGAACTATATTAAAAACATGTGGGAAGAAATCTCAAAAGTTAAAGAATCGATCAATACACTTACTATAGAACTACAAGTGCTTACTGATAAATATGAAGAATTAGTAAAAAGTAAGAAAAAAGAACGTGATGAATTAATCAACAATCAAAAGGTTGTTGAAAATATTGAACCGAAATTGACAAATAGAAAAATTAAATCCAACAAAATAATAACAAATAGCAATAAGAAAAAGAAAAAGAAGGATGAGTCAAATAATGAAACAAACGATACAATATCAACAGCTGATGATGAAACTAATGATACTTCACAAATTGATAAATACACAAAAAAAAGAAAAAAAACTAACAGAAAATAATTTACATTTAATACAAAAAGAAGATAATATGCAGAAAATGAATATTCTCATAATAGGAGATGAAAGAGGAAAAAAAATCAGGAGAACCATTGAGCAAAATATATCTAACCATGTTCACTGCTGTAGCAACATTTACCCAGAAGCTACCTTAGAAAATTATGCTTCTAACATTATATCACAATCAAATACATTTACAATGGAAGATACCGTAATACTACTACTGGGACAAAATGAGACATCCCCTATTCAATTTCTAAGTTATTTATACTGTATACTAGATAATCCAAATAAATACAAAAGTATATATTTACTCTGTCTATGAGAATGATTTCCTCAACACATTAAAACTAAATATAGAAATTAGAAAACTGGCAAAACTACATGAAAACTGTACATTCATAGGACCAATATATCACGAAAAAATGAAATTTTATGAAAAGCAAATATTAAAAGAGCGAACAATGAATGAAATGGTTACTACATTGAATAAAATGTATAAATTTGAATCACAAGCTAATTACATCCTGTGACAAGAACATGTAAATAAAATCAATGAGCTTGATCATTTAGACAGACATAAATCTAAACAATCAGAGGAGAAAAAAATGAGAAAGATGCATAAACTCAAGATTCTTTATATAAATATACGCAGTCTTAAACCAAAAATAGATGAACTTAAATCATTAATAACAAATGACTCATCAATACCAGATATCATTATGCTTACAGAAACATGGCTAAGCAACGCTGAAGAAGAATTGTATGGAATTAATAATTATAATGTAATTAACTCATGTAGAGAAGGCAAAGGAGGAGGAGTAGCAATATATATTGCTAATAATTTAGATTTCCAAATTAAAATAAAAGAAACCGCAAAAGATAAATCAAATGTAATCTTAATAAATTTAACTGAACAAAATATTAATATCTGTGTCATCTATAGACCACCCAATAAAAATCAGGTACACCAATTCATCGACTTTTTTGAAACAGATAAAATAAAAAGGAAAAATAATAATAGTTGGTGATTTCAATATAAATTTACTTGACAAAAAAATTGTGCATACTAATGATTACCTAAATTCTCTCTGCTCAAACAATTTTGAAATACTAAATGAAATATAACCTGAAAAGTATCTTAGGTGGAATCAAAGAGGTGAAAATACAATAATTGACCATGTGATCACTAATATAATAGGATGCAATCACACAATTGACTACATAGATACACCGCTAAGTGATCATAGAGCATTGGAGTTAAATTTGGATATATCAGTAGCTAAACAAATAGTAGCAAGGCAAAAATATACTTCAGAAAAGATCGATTTTAATAAACTTAAAGAAAGCGTTGAAATAAAATTACAAAATTTACAAATAACTAGTTTTAAACAACTGCAAGAGTTGATTCTAACTGAAATTAAAAAGAATACAAAAACAGAAAACAGAAGATTTACTACTTCGATCCAAGAGGGGTGGCTCACAAAAGAAATATTTAAAAAAGTTATTCTAAAAAATAAAATTTACAAAAAAATGTTTAAAGAAAGACACAATCAACATCTGCAAATACAACTAAAAAATATTTAAAAAGAGCTGAAAAATAATATAAGAAATTCTAAAAAACAATACTACCAACAACAAATAGCATGCGCAGAAGGAAACAGTAATAAATTATGGAAAATTATTAAAAATATTAAATCAGACACAAAAATACCATCACCATGTATAAAGGAAATAAAACAAATGGATGGAAAAGTAACAAATAATCCGGTAGAAATAACAAGTACATTGAATGATTTTTATACAAATATAGGAAAAAAACTTGCAAATAAAATAAAGGGACCATGTTTAAATGTAACAGAAACACAAAAATACCAAATAAATGCTACCTTCTTTCTTAGACCCGCAACAATAGGAGAAATCAAAAAAATTATAGATAATTTGAAAAAAAATGCTTCTCCGGGATATAATAAAATTAAACCATCGCTAGTAAAAATTCTTAAAGACATGCTTAGTCCAATATTAAGAAATCTGATTAATCTGCATATAAAAGAAGGTACCCATCCAGATGAATTGTAAATAGCAAGAATCACTCCAATATATAAAGGAGGTGATAAAAAAGATCATAGCAATTACAGACCAATTGCAAATTTAACAGTTTTCAACAAAATATTTGAAAAATATATTCAAAAGAGATTAATGGATCATGTTAAAAATCTTAATACTTTACTAATATACTGACCGGAACCGGAACAGCCCTAGTGAATTTAATAAATTTTATTCAAACCAACATGGATACTGGGATCCCAATCACGGGAGTAATCTTAGATTTTAAAAAAGCTTTCGATACGGTTCATGTTGAGACCGTGATAAAAAAATTAAACGACATAGGAGTAAAATTTCAAGAAAGTAAACTATTAAAATCATACTTAGCAAATCGGAAGCAGTATACATATGTAAATGAAAAAAAAAGCCTTTTGCAAACAGTAAATTTTGGAGTACCCCAAGGATCCATTTTGGGTCCAATATTATATATTTTATACATTAATGATTTGTCACTGTACAATTTCAAGGGAAAAAATATTATGTATGCCGACGACATTGGACTATTCTATAAAAATCAAACAGACGTATTAATAAACAATGACATAAACAAAGACCTAACTATGTTGACTAAATGGACAAACACAAACTTACTTACACTTAATGAAAAAAAAAGCAATATTATCCATTTTGAAACTAGAAAAAAATGTCATAAAGTAGATGCTTACATAAATAATGAACGACTTACTGAAATTGGACATGTTAAATACTTAGGACTAACAATAGACAGACAATTAACATGGAAAATTCATATCAACAATTTAATTAGCAAAGTGGCGACATTATCGAGGCTTTTTTTAAAAATCAAAAATTTTATTCCAAAAACGGAAAAAAATCTAATGTATGAAGCCTATGTAAAAACTAAAATATGTTATACGCAACTATTATGGGGAGCAGGATATCAAAATGACATAAACAGACTACAAAGACAACAAAATAAAATATTAAAGTTAGTATATGACCTTCCCTATTTAACTGCAACTATAGAACTTTTTAAACAAACTAAGCAATTAAATATAACTGAACTCTTTCAACTAGAATCATTAAAATTTATCCATAAATTAGCCACTAATGTAATTGTAGACGAAGAACTAAAACTAGTAAAAAATTGTAGTCAACATGGACATAATACGAGAATATCAGACAAGACAAATACCATATACAACTTTCTAAAACAAGACAAGGACAATCAAGACTAATGAACCAGGGACTGAAATTATACAATAAACTACCAGACAAAACTAAACAAAAGACTCAGACAAACTTTTCAAAAGATGTAAAAAATATTTTTTTGAATTATGTACACTAAATATGTCAACTCTTTGTAAAAGAAGAATCATAAATTATTTATTAAATTTATATAAAAAAGCAAATGGCGTATTGGACGTCCCGGAATTAACTAGTGTTATCAGCTTAAAAGTACCAGTTCGAAATACTCGGCAGCTAAAGTTATTTTTTTAATCTCCTGGCAGTCATAATTATTATTACAATTCACCAATACCTAGACTACACCGGCTAGGTAACGAGTATGGTGAAGTTGATATATTTCGTCTGTCTTTTTATAAATATAGGTTAAGTATTCAAAAGGTTATAAATTTATTTGTATATTATTATTATTATTTATTTATTTGAATTTTTATTCCGGTAAAATGGCTATAAAGTGCAGAGCCAATTCTACCATATAAACATATAAACATGAACATAAATATAAACATAAATATAACAATAAACATAAATAAAAACATAAAATAAAATTTTATATTGCAGCACTTATGGTGGTCTTAACATATCGCGCCATCGCTTGAACAACAGTGATTGGATCCACTCTGCAGTGGCTTGGTGAATTTCGTTATTAGACTTTTTCAGGCGTTCCCATAGGCTCCAGGCTCTTTGGCGAAGCAGGGCAGCGAAGGTGTTTATTCGTCCAGCTGTAAACATTTCAGGGGCACTGCAGTACCTAGGCAATCCGAATAATTGTCGGTATGAGTTGTTATACGCGATCCTTAATTTATTCCACGCTCCTTGCGTATAGTTGTTCCAAAGTTCCGCTGTATACATGGACGTCAAATACGAAGTAAATATGATTTTCTTCACTTCGTTACTGCATTGAAAGAAGCGTCTCGCTAGCATAGAGGCCCTGACATTAATGGTTCTTCTCTGTCTCTCTGATGTCCTGATCGTCTTTACAATTATCAGTCAGTATGTGCCCTAGATATTTGACTTTTGCAGTTACCATTAAACTGTTGTTGTCTAGGAATACAGGTGGTGATGGGTTCACGAACTCAGAAAGTGACGTCTTGTGTTTAAATATAAGTAAGTACGGCAGATAAAATAAAATAAAATTTTAAAATTTATAAAATTTCTTAATATTGTTCTTTATTTACTATTTTTTTCCATGTATCTCTATAATAATGTATAAACTTATATGTATGTATATGTATGTGTGTATGTTTTAATATGTAAACTTATTAAATATTTTTCTATGTACCATATACCTATGTTGGTACATTTTTTTATTTTTACTTATTATTGTATCTTTTAGTTTATTTTATTTTATCTTTGATTTTAACTTAATTTACATACTTATGTTTTACTGCTGCACTTGAATGTAATTTCTAATATATATAAAAGCCCGTAGGGCGTGTAAATTAATAAATAAATAAATAATATCCTTTATACTGGTTCTGTTCCTAATTTCTTCATTTCTTATTTTATCACTTAAGCTTATACGGAGTAATCAAGTGGTCAAGGGTCTTGAATACTAACGGTCCATGCGCTTAGTCGCTGCAAGACGTGTTATAATCTCAATCCTTTTAATTATTTTAATTTTTAAGAGTACCTACTCTAAATTTCTTAGTCAATTTAAAAAAATGTGTAAATGGGGGCTAGAGTTCTTTTAGTCCATGCGCTCTGTAGCTGCAAGTCGTGCTGTAATCAAGCTCCTTCTGATTATAATTTAAATGTATCTTATTGGAAACGAGGAACTAGATTTTCAATTGATCATGCGTTCTGTAGCTTAAAAACGTGCTGAGATATAATTTATTGTACGCCTTGAGATGATTTTCACAAAAATGGTTCTTTATAAATTATTCAAATATATTATTCATGCCTACATATTTTTGTTTTGAATGCATTTAATTATTGAAATGTATAATCTGTACTGGCAACATTATTGTAGCTGTCGCATTTCGTAATGGCCGCACTTAAATGCTCTGACAGTTCTGAAGTTTGTGTCATAAAGCGATTTGATCATTGTTTAGTGGTCTATTCTTTACAACGCTTGACGGAGTGACTTTCTTTGAAGTAGACTTTGGGTAATTTCCTTTGATAATTATTGATTCAAGGGCGAAGTTTGACAGCAGGAGCCCATAGATTCACACGTACAGCACGTAACAAGCATAGTCAGAACAGAAACACACAGCAATGCTTCCTTCGTAATTTTTAGGTTTTCGTCTCCTGATTGCAGCGTGTTATTTAATATTCTAGTGGCTATTTTGCCATGGGTCGAGTGCATACTTCGCTGTATGAGCGTATCAGTACAGTACGAATACAGGATTTTTTTATATCAGATTTTATTTTATTATTCGTAGAAAAAAAATAGATTATGAATATCATCAGCTGAAATTTGAATGGTTTACGTCATTACACAAGAAAAAATGACGGAATATGCGTACTGCGACACGTTACAAATAACTAGTACATTTTTTTGATTATTTTTTTTTATTGAAAAAGTTTTTTGACGAAGTAATTATAAAGTTATAAATATTTTGTACAAACGTAGTTAATTATAACGTTTCTACCTCTCTAATATTTTTTATATTTATAAACACATATGTTTATATTTTATTTTACATATATTTTATTTTTAATATATAAAACAGATTCCTTGAAATTAGTTATTATAATCTAAAATATACACAATTTTCCACTGTATGAAGTTCAGGATAGGGCAAGTCGCATGTGTTTTTCTAAATATTTTTAAATCTGCTATTGATTTTGAGATTTGCGGAAGATTATTAAAGTTTTTTTTCCAACATATGAATAATGATTTAAAGCCGCAGTAAATTATTTGGAAGTCTAGGGTTTCGAGAATTTTGTAAATTGGTGGGTTTTTTTTCTTTGAAAGATTGTGTGATAGATGCTTTTAAAAATATGTTATCAATTGAATGTATTTCTAGTTCTTTAAAAAAATAATTTGATGGATAAGTTCTAGGCTTTTTTAGTACAATTTTAGCTTTTGTTTTTTGGGCAGTCAAAAATTTACACTAAAGAGGTCTTCTACAATGGTATCCGAAACTTCGGAACAAATCTAAGTCAATCGGGATCGCCCAAAAATTAAAATACGTTTTGAAAGTCTATGCTTTTATAGTGTCGAACTCTGAAAAATACACATAAAAGTTTTTTTATGCGCCTCCACCCGTTTGCCTGTGATGATATAAGAGATTACGGCCAAGTACTAGGAGTTGGACTTTATTGTATTCTAATTTTAATTAGAAACAATTAAATAAACTAAATTAGTAAACCGAAATCGGTGTTTGATTTCAATATCATTATTGCTAGCCTACGTTCGTGACCCGCGCTTTAAGGGTTTGCCTGGGTTGGCATTGTGTCAAACTCTTATTGTATTTTAAGTTTGCTCCTTTTGATTATAGTTTCTTAAGACGAAACAAACTGTAAAATATACCACGAAGTAAAAGTTAACATACGTTTATTCAAAACATCAATATCTTTTCTTTCCAGGATATAAACATTCATATTAGATATAATCATCTGTACCCAAACCAGTAAAGGATTATGGAATTCGATTCAGTGATCGTTAAGGTTGAACCGGGGACTTGCGATGTAGAAGAGGATATTCTCCGTACTGGGGAAGCGGCGCCATATTCCCGCAGAAGTAAGGAGCCAGGTGTAGCTACCGTGAAGGCTGAACCGTGGGCTGACGATGAACAAGGAGGTATTCTCCATACTGGGGAAGGGGCACCATGTTCCCGCAGAAATGAGGAGCCAGGTGTAGCTACCGTGAAGGCTGAACCGTGGACTGGCGGTGAACATGAAGATATTCTCTATACTGGGGTAAAGGCGCCATGTCACTACAGAAGCCAGGAGCCAAGTATTGCTACCGTGAAGGCTGAACCGGAGACTGGCAATGTAGAAAAGGACATTGTCCATATAAGGGAGGGGGTGCCATACCCCTACAAAAGCAAGGAGCAAGGTGTCACTACCGTAAAGGCTGAACCGGGGACCAGTACTAACCAGCCTAGGATAACTGATGATATAATTATCCACACAGAGATGGATATAGATTATCCTGACATCAAACAAGAATCTCTTATTTCTTCTCCTGAAAATGAAATCGCCTCAAGTAAGTAATAATTCCTTCCACTTTACGAGATTACGTCTGTGGACTATTTTTTTTATTATTATTTTTTTTTTATATTTATTTACAATTTTAAAAACCCGTTAGGGTTACATTAAAAATTTAATATTGTCTAGTCATTTTATGTCTCGTCTAGTCTAGTTAGTTCGGTCATCATGTGCTTTTTCAGATTGATTTTAAATTTGTCCCTAGTAAAAGTTTTCAAGTAGTAAGGTAAGTCGTTGTGGTGTTTAAGTCCATTATGTAGTATTTTTGACTGTCCTGTGTTTGTCTTTGCCTTTTCAATATGATAGTGTTGTTGTCGTCGGGTGTTATATTTGTGTATGTTAGCATTTTTGACTAATATTATGTCGTCGTCTTGTATGTTTCCCAGTGTTATTTTGTGCACAATTTTTAAAGTCTCAATTTTAGTCAAGTAGTTTATGTCAAACTGGTGTGTTTTTTGTACAGTTCAGTCGTAGAGGTCAGGTAGGGTAGGTTGTATGTTAGTTTGAGAATTTTATTTTGTTGTCTTTGTATTCTCGTTATTTCTGTCTTGTTACCAGTTCCCCAGAAGGCGATCATGTAACTCAATTACTTTTGACATAGGCTTCGTGTATAATATTTTTTTCCTTTCTTGATATAAAATCTTTAATTTTGTAGAAGAGGCTATGTAGCGATGCCATTACTTTAGTGAGTCCGTCTATGTGTATTGTCCATTTCAATTGTCTGTCCATTGTGAGTCCTAGGTAAGTCACATGTTCTAGTTCTTTAAGAGTTTCGTTGTTTATTTTTATGTTCATGTTATGGTTCTTCTTTTGTGTTTCGAAATGTATTATATTGCATTTCTTGGCATTTAGTGTTAATAAATTTTTGTTTGTCCATTCTAATAGTTTTTGCACGTCATTGTTGATGGTTTTAGTCGTTTCAATGTCATTTTTGTTTTCATATAAAATTCCTAAGTCGTCCGCATAGATTGTTTTTTTCCCATTATGTCACTGTGTATTATGTCGTTAATGTATATTATAAATATAAAACAATGGTCCTACTATTGATCCCTGAGGTACTCCGAATTGCATTGTTGTTATTTCACTTTTGTGTTCTTCAATTTTCGTAAATTGTTTTCTTCCTTGTAGATAGTTTTTAAATATTTTGAGAGCTTGTCCCTTAACTCCTGTATGTTGTAGTTTATCTAGAAGGGTATCTATGTGGACTGTGTCAAATGCCTTCTTGAAGTCAAGTATGAGTGCAGTCACTGTATTTCCTTTATCAATGTTGGTTTGTATAAAGTTGCAAACTGATGTCATTGCTGTGGAGGTACCCTTTCTTTTTTGAAATCCATGTTGGTCTTTTGCAATACAATTAAGGTTTTCGAGGTGTTGGTATAATCGATTGTGTAGCACTTTTTCAAATATTTTACTTAGAATGGTTAAGTTTGCTATGGATGATGGCATGCAAAAGACCTTCACTGTTATAGTATAATTGCTGATATATATAATTGAGGTGTCAGCAGAGTTGTATTATTGTCAAGTTTCGGAAATATTACAACAATGGATGTTTGTGGAGGTTACAGTTCTGGGTATTTAAGACTCGTGGACTTTTGACTTACCTACATGACTGTGACAATACACGTTCTTACCGTCTGTGACAATAAACGTCTCACCGTTTAGATTTTTAAAAACTAACATTGTTAGAACGCATGTTAACTCTCAATATGTTGCAAAATCAAAAAAATATGTGTGTATAGTTTAATTAATTGTTGAATATGTTGCGTAAGTAGTTGGGAGAGAGATCTTTTTTGTATTGATGATTGAATTATCTATGAGTTTTCTCCGATCGCATTAATATTTCACAAGGCACCCCCAATTTCGTCGCAAAATAATTTATTTTTGGTTATATAGTATCTTCTTCTAGAGCTTTGGAAATAGTGGAAGTATTTCACGAGAGTTAACAGAAATATTGTATGCAGAAACACACTCGCCACAACGAGCGTATCTATTCATCGTACTTAATTAATATTTCTGGTAATCTGGGATCTTCGCGATCAATCCGGGACACATCACCGTGTGGTCTGTCCCGAAGGATTCTTAATGATATATCTACAGATAATACAGAACGGACTACTCATTTTACTGAGTTATTTATTTGTGAATGTTGACCTAATTATAAAAGGGGGTACAAGAATGAGAGCAAAACTGGGTGATACAACTGTCAATTGTATTTTGTATGCTGATAATGCTTTCTTCTTCTTCTTCACGTGTCATGTCGGGTCCCCCCGACGTTGACGATCCAGACTTTAGAGAAAGCTTCCCTATCCTGAGCAGTGCGAAACAGCTCCTCCACATTTCTATGTCGTCTATGTCTATGCCGGGAGATTCTTCGCACCCCTGGTCCATTTAAGGACCGCCCGGGACTCGGGGCCATTGTTTGGTTTCTCTTCATAGTGATATCCTGGGAATTATTGACCGAAGTGGTTTCCCGTTGCCTTCTTCGGTGGAATTTTCTGTCGGGGTTACCTACCCTTAGCTGGAGGGGTCCCGTTTTATCCTCTCCCTATCTGCTATGGCACTGATGTTAATGCCAGTGGCCACATCGCCCAGGGCTCGCGGGGCCAAAGAGACCACTCATGGACGCTAAGGAGTAGGACTATTGGTAGTGTTGCTGATGGAATGCAACTGCGGCATTATACGGCATTTTATATGTACATATTTTCCAGCAAAATATGCACCACCGCGGCCCTACCAAACTTTGAGCCCTGATGATGCTTTGCTTTTTGCTAATGTAGGATTTTGCTGGTTGAGAGTTATAGAGCTTCTACTTCTGTGCAATACTATCACTCTTACGCAATATGTTGTATTGGATTCATTTGAAAACGATGACTCGCTTCATCGGTCGTCGCATTATTTCAGGTAAAATGATTTAGCACGTGTGTGTGTCATCGATAATGGACTATGAATCCCACACTAGAGACAAAGACGACCTGCAATTCTTGGCAACAAAAGTCTACGATGTATGGGAAACAATTTGCTAATGAATGTCGATTAATTAATTGATAACGTGATGGTTTTCGAAAGAAATAAAAGTTTGACTAAATGTGAGAACACTGGCAGAGAAATGTGTGTATCAGGGAAGTATGTTTACAAGTGATGGAATGATTTATGGAGGAATGAAGAAATACATTGAAAGAAGGGTGAGTGCCGGGAACAGAGTGAATGATGCACTTAAATCAACCTTAAATGTTTGTCACGAGAGGCAAAACTAACAGTTCACAAAGGAGTCTTGGTGTCGACCCTGATGTATGAGAACAAAGTATGGAATGAATAAAAAACAAGGATGAAGGTAGACTGAATATTGTCAAAATGCGATCTCTTAGGCGAATGTGTGTTAAAATGTGTAAGATAGGTGCACAAATGTTGGAATTCGTGCATTTTGTGAGGCTGAGATAAGCTTAATCGACGAAACGAAGTTAGTTTGGACACGTTAAGCGAATGGGCAGCGAAAGAACGGCTTAAAACATAAATTTCGCAAACGTTCATGAATTCAGAAATAGATAGAAGAAACAGGAAGACCGAAAAAGACATGGTATGACTAAATCCAACAAAAAAAATGTACGTAGATATGTCAGAAGTCGGAATAATCAGCGGGCGTGCATCAAAAGATATTTGTATGTAGAGAAAGCAAGTTATGTATGCAAAGACAGAATGATTTTGCGTTCTATCCTCTCTGCCTACCCTTTCGGGGAAATAGCGTGATGGTTTGTTTGTTTGTAATTATACCAGTAAAACAAATGAACAACGTACAATTTTTTATCCTTTTAGCGATTCAATATTTCAAATGGAAATAAATTAAAGTTGTTTTGAGTTACAGTCAGTTTTACGATATGAAGCCTGAAATTGTCCCGCCTTCTTGTCTGCTGGTTAAAAAAGTCTTTATTATATTGACTACCCCTTAGTACACTTTAAAAAAGCCTAGTTCAAATGTTTTTGTTTTTGTTTCAGGTTTGCAAGCGAAGGAAAAGGATTTATGCTCTTCAAAAACTCAAATGTCGACTCATACTGGTGAAAAACCATTTTCATGCTCAGAGTGCCAATATAAAGGTGCCAAGAAAAGATATTTGAAATTGCATATGTTGACCCATTCTGATGAAAAACCATTCTCATGCTCAGAGTGTCGATATAAATTTTCACAGAGAAGTCATTTAAATACACACATGTTAACTCATACTGTTGAGAAGCCATTCTCATGCTCAGAGTGCCAATATAAATGCTCGCAAAGTCATAATTTAAAAAGACACTTGCTGACTCATACTGGTAAGAAAGCATTTTCTTGCTCAGAGTGCCAATATGAATGTTCACTAATTGGTAGTTTAAAATCACACATGTTGACTCATACTGGTGAGAAACCATTCTCATGCTCGGAATGCCCGTATAAATGTTCACGTAAAGAGTCTTTAAAATCTCACAAGTTGTCTCATGCTAGTGAGAAACCATTCTCATGCTCAGAGTGCCAATATAAATGTTCATTCAGAAGAAATTTAAAATTACACATGTCGACTCATACTGGTGAGAAACAATTCTCATGCTCAGTGTGCGAATATAAATGTTCACAAAGAAGTCATTTAAAAAGACACTGGTTGGCTCATACTGGTGAGAAACGATTCTCATGCTCAGAATGCCAACACAGGTGTTCAAATAAAAACGATTTAAAACGACACATGTTTACTCATAGTGGTGAGAAACCATTATCATGCTCAGAGTGCGAATATACTTGTTCACGTAGGGATGTTTTAAAAACTCACAAGTTGACTCATACTGGCAAATCAAAACCGCTCTCTGCTCCGATTGTAAATACACCTGTTTCTCAAAAAAGTGAGTGATTTTATTCACTAAATCACATTGGTGAAAAGGTTCTTACTGTGAAATGAATAAAAGTTGATCAAAATAATGCCTGATTTAACTTCAAATTTTATAAACAAAAACTGAAGAAATTTTAAATTACACATGTCGACTAATACTGATGAGAAACAGTTATCTTGCTCAGAGTGCTAATATAAACGTTCTGGTTAGTAAACGAATTCCCATGGAACTCTATTTGCCTATTTATGGGTACAGAAAAGAGTTTTCCTGCGGCGGCACTGGAACGCGCTAGCGAGAGGGAAGCCCTAGGGCTCTTCCGATATATGTTAAGTGGACTGTATTTTATGGTTCTAACGCGATCGAAATTAGTATCCGCGCTATGCGGTATGCAGTGTCAATCGGTCACAACACAAGCAAATGAGATGAATTAGGAAGGGATGCCACTAACCTTATCCTCGTCTTGATGGATTTGCCGGATTCAACTTGACACTTGCGAGCGGCACTAACACGATGGCAAGCCCCAATCTGGAGCTCAACACTGGTGGTTGGTGGACACAAAGTTTTATGATGCGGCACACGTTCAACGAAATAAATGCCCGATGTACGACACGAGGTCTTAATATGGCGGGTTATCAAAAGATACTGAGGTGGGAGGGGAACACAGGTTGTGGGTAAAAAGTATGTAGAAGTTGTGACAATACTTGACTCATGCATACCCGCATAATTCGCAACCAGGTTCTAATAAAAGAAATTCGAAATTTCTATGTTGGCTCATTTCGATTAGAAACTATTTTCATGCTCAGAGTATCAATATAATCATGAAGTTTCGCATATATTTAATAAATTGTCTATCTTTTATGTATGTTAGTGTATGCGCATGGGTATATGTATGTGTGTATGCATGTATGCGTATATATGTATGTATCAATATGTGTATACGAGTAAGTTTATATTTTATTGGTCTTGGCTTTCTATTAACTTGTAATTTATTATTATGTATTAAAATGTTGTTGCCTAGCTTGGAACGAAGGTATGTACCCTTGTTAGCCGTGCAAAGTGATCAAAAATTTGTACATTTGATCAAATTTTTAAATAAATTAATTTTAAATGTAAACAAAATGTATTTTATTTAATCCATTTAATTTTTTAGACCAATAACCAGTTAAGCGGTTTTAAGAAGTTTCAACTGCGTATATAGCAACAAATAAGAGTGAAAAACATTTATTATCAATTTAGTATACATACTCTCTCGTATATGTAAATTCGTATTTATGTATCACCCGTCGATGAGAAAAATCCTCTTCGGAAGTTATTGTTATGTTATTTTAATAAAATAAACGTATAACACGTATCCTTTTTTTATGTACCAACTTGTAAAAACAATCGTACGTCGAATCCATTTATTAGACGTACCTGTAGAAATTGTAATGGACTCAGTATTGATGTCGACATTTTTAACTGCACGTTGCATTTGTACAGAAAATTTCTTCATGGGGTTACGTGAATGACGTCTTAGCCCCGCTGGACCCACTTACTTGTTTGAACATGTTAAATCAAAAATAGTACCCGTAACTGGCGTTTTGCATAGACTTCGTGGTCTGCTTCCTCACTCTGTTTTGTTTGCCGTCTATTACGCTATGATACATTCTCACCTATCCTATTTATGCTGTATTTGGGGTTTCGCTAACAAAAACCAGATTTCTGAGATTCAAGTTCTTCAAAACCGAGCTCTGAGAAGCATTCTTGGTTTGAAATGGGATTCCCATGTCAAGGATATTTATCGTAACACAAAAATACTTCCTTTCAAGGTAATGGCACTGTATGACATCACTAACACTATTTCAAACATCATAAACTTTTCTGCTCACACAAATTTAAAACTTACATTTAATCATGAAATTCACAACTATAATACACGACATGCAAAAAATCTTCACATTTCTAAATTTTGTTCCACGAAGTTCGGCAAAAGGTCTCTGGAATACATTGGTCGTATACAATTTAATAAACTGCCTGATGACCTTAAAAATGAAATGTCGAGTGGTAAATCTCAAAGACCAGAAATGAAGACCTATTTCTTGAATCTTTTTGAAAGTGATAGTTTTTAGCTCAGTTTCTGTGAATAGTCTATATATTGTGTTTTAGGTTTAAATGTTTTTCTTTTCTTTTTTTAATATTAAGTTCACAGAATGTTTAAATGTTTTTATTTTCTTTTTTAATATTAATTTCACAGAATGTTTAAATGTTTTTCCTTTCTTTTTTAATATTAAGTTCACAGATTGTTTGAATGTTTTTATTTTCTTCTTTAATATTAAGTTCACAGATTGTTTATATGTTTTCTTTCCTTTTTTAATATTAAGTTCATAGATTGTTAAAATTTGTTAAAATTTTTATTGTTTAAATGTATACTATGTATTGTTACAAGAAATGTACTATTTTTTTTATGTACCGTCCCAAATGAGTTTTCTCGTACAACTCCTGGGAATATAATATCATGATATTCATGTCTTATATGTTATATTAAATTTTAACGATTTTAGTTCAAAAAAATTATTAAAATTAATTGTTGAGTTTATTTTTTAAGTTCTTAATTGGTAGGTATTAAATTAAAAAAAAATAAACAATATTTTATTTTGCTGTCCTTGTAATTAGTTTGTCATTTTAATTACCTGTTCCTTTACAGTTGTAGCAAATAACATATTTTCAATTTAACATAATAAGCTTCATTCTTAAGATTTTTATCCGTTTTTGGAAAAAAGTTTTTTATTTTTTAAGAAATACTCTGTAATGTTGCTATTTTGCTAATTAAATTGTTGATATGAATGGCAAATGTCCATTTTTTGTCTATTGTATTCCTAAATAATGAATTTCATTATCGAAATGAATAATTTTTACTGGCAATAGCTTTTAATAAGTACTGGCAGCATTGTCGAAGCATTTTATAATAGCCGCACTCGGATGGTCTGACAGTTCTGAAGTTTGTGTCATTAAACGATTTTATCATTGTTTAGGGGTCTATTATATATAACGTTTGACGGAGTGACCCCCATCGATGTAGAAACTTTGGGTAATTTCCTTAAATAATTATTGATTAAAGGGCGAAATTAGACAGCGGGAGCCCATATATTCATACATACAACACGTAACAAGCACAGTCAGAACAAAAACACAGAAAAATGCTTCCTTTGTAGTTTATTTATATTTTCGTCTTCTAATTGTAGCGTCTTATGAGCATATCACTACATAACGATTACAGGAATTGATTTAATGTCTATGTTTTATTAATGTACTCAGAAAAATACATATCAGAAATTAGGCCGATTAAGGCCAGGTGTTATATTGAGCTAGACTATTTATTGAGTTGATGTTTATTTTGTTGAACTCCAAGTTATAATTTTAATAAATTAAAATATTTCATAAAATAAATAAAGTGAATAGACCACAGTGGATGATTTTAATATTGAAATTGCGAGCACAAGTTCGTGACCCACACTTTAAGGGTACTTTGTGTTGGAGCTAAATTAAAATTTTACTGTATTTTTAAGTCTTCCAAAAAGAATTTTAAGGCTTTTAAATAGTTTGGTAATCATTTTGGCGAATTGATCATGTCCAATCAATTTAATCCTGGGTAGTGAAGAATCCACTTCCCTCTTTTCTCAATCCAATGAAGTACATATTATGTACTTCTGGATTACATTCTTTCAGCACAAAGATGCTAAGGCTACCAGATTTCAGACAGCTCCTTCGGGCAGCTTTTCTCGTTTGACAATGAGTAAATTTTCCGTGTATGTGGTCACCGCCAAGGAGACTTATCTCCTCGGATGCGGTGTGCGGTAAGTGGTGGGCAAATTGTATTTTTAAATCGATAGCACCGATAGATTAAGGCGAAAGAATCTGTAAAATACACCCCTAATAAAAAAATAAAAAAGTATATTCTTAACTATTTGAATTTAATAGATACTTCTATATATTTTTTCTTTTCTTTCCAGGATATTAGCATTCATATTAAATAATCATATGTACCCAAACTAGTAAAGGATTATGGAATTCGCTTCAGTGAACATAAAGGCTGAACCGGGGACTGGCGATGTAGAAACAAATATTCTCCACACTGAACAAGGGGCGTCATGTTCCCACAGAAGTGAGAAGCCAGGAGTTGCTACCGTGAAGGCTGAACCGAGGGCCAGTACTGACCAGCCTAGGATAACCAGTGATATAATTATCCGCAAAGAGATGGATATCGATTATCCTGACATCAAACGAGAATGTTATGGTTCCACTACTAAGAATGAAATCGCCTCAAGTAAGTAATACTTGCTTTCATATTATCTGCTCTGACATTACGACAGTAAATGTTTGGGGCAAACTTTACTGTATGGACAAATTAGTGCATATCAAGAATTTTTCGATCATTGTTTTTAGATAAGTAGATTGACATTCTGATAAATTTAGAGTTCAAATAATTTGTGGTCTGTGATTAGTAGGTACATAAAATACAATTTTAAAATATAGGTAATCTAGCAAATAATTGCACTGCAGTACAAAAAAATAAACATCGTTTTTTTTCTACATACACATTTAAAGAAAAATCGTTTTGGGGCAAGCTCCCTTAATTACGAAAATCGCATCGAAACTGAAATGGTTTGTAACAATAAAAAAATTGGCTTATGCATATTGAAACACGAACAAATTAAAAGAATTAGAGATAAACTCCTTTGGTTTTGTTAAAAATTCAATTATGTGCCAACCCTGGCCCACAAATTCACATTCTATAGAAAAATTGAGCAAATAGTTGACAATTTTGCCCACCGGTTTTTTATAATGATTTTATAATGGTGATGCCTCAATGATGCTATTGTTTCAACATAAACAGTTTTTTTCACCCAAAAAGTAGTAATAAACCCTATGATAAGGATAATAAAACCAAAAATAACAGTTAATTACCAAGTGGGCAAAATTGTCAACAAGTGGAGATAATTTTGCCCAGCATGTTTTGTCACAACACTACAAAATTTCCCTTGAGTAGCGCCTGCTAAAGTCACTCAAAAAACCTCCTCGTTTTTGTTGTGGTTTTTATTTCAATTTAAAAACACGAAAACGCAAAATATAAAACTGTATGCGGACAATTATATAAATGTGAAAGAAAAAAGTAAGAAAAATAAAAGTAAAATTTTTGATTGAAAATAGGATGTTTCGTTTGTTCTAAGAATGTAGTATTGTATAAATTAGTATATTGTGAATTGAATCATTGTAAATATGAGTAAAGATGAACATGTTTTTCTTTATATTTACTTTAAGATAATACAAATATTTACTTATTATTTCTCGAAGGTAAAACAATGGAAATAGCTTCGGTGAATATTAAGGCTGAACCGGGGACTGGCGATGTAGAAGGAGATATTCTCCGTACTGGGGAAGGGGCGCCATGTTCCCGCGGAAGTGAGGAGCCAGGTATTGCTACCGTGAAGGCAGAACCGGGGACCAGTACTGACCAGCCTAGGATTAGTGATATAATTAGCCGCACAGAAATGGATGTAGATTATCCTGACATCAAACAAGAATGTTTGGATTCCTCTCGTGGAAAAAAAATTGCCTCAAGTAAGTAAAACTTCGTTGATTTGCTTAAAATAATAATGCAATAATAAAAACAATGTTTCCTTTTCCATCAATCCAAAGACCTCATTCATGCATCATAAAGTTGTTTCGAGTTAGAGACAGTCTTACCATAGGAAGCCTGAAATTGTCTCCACTTCTTGTCTGTTGGTTGGAAAAGTCTTTATTGCATTAATTACCACTTAGTACATTTGGAAAAAGTCAAGTTCAAATGTTTTTTTATTTTGTTTCAGGTTTACTTGCGAGACAAAATGATTTTAATTCAAAAACTCACAAATTGAATCGTACTGCTAAAAGAAAATACTCATGCTCAGAGTGCCAGTATATATGTTCAATGAGAAGTAAATTAAAATCACACATTTTGTCTCATACTAGTGAGAAACTGTTCTCATGCTCAAAGTGCCAGTATAAATGTTCACGTAGACAAACTTTAAAAACTCACAAGTTGACTCACATTGGGGAGAAACCATTCTCATGCTCAGAATGCCAATATAAAAGTTCTCAAAGAAATAATTTGAAAACACACATGTTAACTCATACTAGCGTCAAACCATTCTCGTGCTCAGAGTGTCAATATAAATGTTTACTAAAAAGTCATTTAAAATCTCACATTTTGACTCATACTGGTGAGAAACTATTCTCATGCTCAGAATGCCTATATAAATGTACCGTGAGAAGCAGATTAAAATCACACATGTTTACTCATACTGGTGAGAAACCCTTGTCATGCTCAGAGTGCCAATATAAATGTTCACAAATAGGGAGTTTAAAATTACACATGTCAACTCATACTGGTAAGAAACCATTCTCATGCCCAGAGTGTCAATATAAATGTTTACTTAGAAGTCATTTAAAATCACACATGTTTACTCATACTGGTGAGAAACCGTTCACTTGCTCAGAGTGCCAATATAAATGTTCCTTTAAACGTAAATTAGAATTGCACATGCGTACTCATACTGGTGAGAAACCATTCTCGTGCTCAGAGTGTCAGTACAAATGTTCGAGTCAAAATAATTTGAAAAGACACAAATTGACTCATACTGGTGAGAAACCATTATCATGCTCAGAGTGCCAGTATAAATGTTCAAATCAAAGGAATTTGAAAAGACATATGTTGACTCATACTGGTGACAAACCATACTCATGCTCAGAGTGCCAGTATAAATGTTCACGTAGAGATACTTTAAAAACTCACAAGTTGTTTCATTCTGGCAACAAAATGTTCTCCTGCTCCGATTGTGAATACACCTTTTTCAAAAGACGTGATTTAATACATCATTCATTAAGTCACATCGGTGAGAAAGTTCTAACTGTAAAATTATTAAAAAATATTTGCAACAGTTAATTACAGATATAAGCTTAATTTCATTCTAAATGTAAATGTAAGGTACACGTGTTTGTATATGTTGTACTCGTTCGTTTAGTGTAATATCGCACTCGTCATAATTCTCGGGTCAGAGTGTATAGTCAGATAGGTCACAAAATAGTAATAATTAGATTTAAACGCCACTTACTAAATATTTTTTATCTTTTGAGATGTGTATTCGGTTAACTGCTGACGTTAACCTTCTTAGAAAAATGTGGTCTGACTTTTCTTTATACAAACATATTCCCGTATTTTCCTCCTGGATTATAGTACTAGACCAGCGTTTTTTTTGTCTGTCATATTTTTTGGATAAATAGTTTATTATAGGAACTAGAATCATCCAAAAGTCTTTTAAATCGCCCAGTTTTATCTGCTGTCTTCAGACGTACAGTAAACAAATATGATAACTATTTTTGAAAATCAGAAAAGGCACCTACACAGAAAATTGTATTCTTATACAAATTCTTTAAAAAAATAACCAAATCGGTTTACTTTTGGGGTCTGAAAAACGGGACAACGAAACCTCGATTTAAATTAGGCATACTCAGTCTGACGTGCAGTTATTTTTCGCAGTTAAAAAAACAAAAAAAAAAACAATACAAGTATATATAGTAATACTTTAAATTAAACGAATTAAATAAAAGAAAAGTTAAATAATTATGTGATTGTAAATGTTGCTTGAATACGTGTTTATTAATTTATTTACTCATATTTTTTTCCATTCTAAACTATAATTAATAATAACAATGATGTGACTTTACTGGGGTTACTCGTGCCAAGGACACTTAACAATATACTTTTTTTTAAATATATTTTTACACATCGGTTTAGATCGTAGTGAAATAAAAGAAAACAATAAAAAAGCTCTTTAATTTTTCTAAGTACTTTTACTTTTTTATTGACATACGAGTATAACAATTATAATTAATATTACTTTATAAAAAATCAGAATCACCAGTGAATGACCACTACTATCCCAGTAAAAATTATACTCAGATTTAGTTACATCATAACATTATAAAACACCCTAACACATTAGAATATGGATATATTCAAAGAATTGCATAAGAAATAGCATCAAATAAAACAATAACCACACTTTTCCTTATAAAAAAACACTATCAATCTCAGCACAATAGCGGGAAGATGCACTACATATTACCTTTTGACAAGACACAGTTCAAAACTGATTGTTTTGTTTCATACCAAAAGATTTGTCCGCCTACTGCTTTTGTCATAGTTTCTAGTGTTAAAAGTTTTTTGACTGGACACATGTAGCAATTCTTATTATATTGTGTTTTATTAACCAAAGATCATTTACTGGGGGGTGGTCATTTACTGGAGCTTTGACTTTATATTATTTATATTACAAAACGCTCAATGAAAGAGCAAAAACATAACATAAGCCCTACATTTGTGGAGCAGTTGATTTAATATTGGTTTGGGCGACTGAGACAATCCATTTTACTTTTACCCAACTCCACTATCCATTTTTTTATAGCCTTTTTGAACATTTTCTCGTAACCAATTGTTTTAGTATATAGTGGAAGTAGGCTATAGATTTTAACTGAATCACAATCCTTTAATTATAATAAAAAAGTTTATTCTATAGTACGCTCCGTGAATATGGATGATAACTAACTAACTAACTAACCATCACGCCATTTCCCCGGAGGGGTAGGCAGAGAGGATAGAACGCCACACCACTCTGTCCTGGCACACTTCCTTTGCTTCCTTCACATTCATACATCTTCTCATGCACGCACGTCGATTATTCCGACTTTTCACATGACCACTTTCAAGAATTTGTTGTACTTGATCATGCCATGTCTTTCTCGGCCTTCCTCGACTTCTACAACCAGACACATTCGCATCATAAATCTTTTTAGCCGTTCTTTCATCATTCATTCGCTCCACATGACCGAACCATCGCAAAAGACCTTTCTTAATTTTGTCGATAATGCTTAACTCAGCCTTGCATTCTGCTCTAATTTCGACATTAGGGCACCTATCATACATTGTTTTTCCGCACATTCGCCTGAGGGATCGCATTTCAACAGCATTCAGTCTACTTTCGTCCCTTTTTTTCCAACTCCATGCTTCGCTTCCATACATTAGGGTTGGTACCAGAACTCCATTATGAACTGCTAATTTAGCCTCATGGATGATAAAATGAATATTTTGTCATTCACTATTTTTATATAGCTTTCGTGGTATTGCGTATGTACTTATTTATGCAATCAATTTATAAATAAAAAAAAATATTTTAAATAAAAGCGTACTTACTTGATATGACTTTTATTTCAATTTTATAAAAATTACCTATAACAAGGGCCACTGGGTGATAGTTCCTTTAAAAACTGTATCTCCGACCGGGGTAATTAGGTAGTTCTCTGAAAGCGAAATTCCCGGCCGTTAATTATTATGGTACACAGCCATTGTTTGCATTTTAATGTATATGATTTGGATACTGTGATGGAGAAATTTCGGGGGCGAAGCACCCACCCGAGCTACCAGATAAGTCAAGTAAATCAAGGGACCTAAGTATTCTTTCCCCACTCCATGTGAACTGCGCACAAGACGATAACACACTACAACAAGAAAATAATGTTATTGAAATGATTTGAATTGAACTATGACCTTAATTTTCCGATGACCCGTCCTTGTCGTATTGTTAACTCAAGACAAGATCTGGGCTCAGATGTAGCTGATCTAAGCGTAAGACGTCTGTCAGCTAGTTCGTCTGGATTGCAAAGTTTCCTTAGATATTCCGGAGCAGAGTTGTGCAGTTACTTGTAAGTAAGCCAACAAAGTTTGTATTCTATTTTCTGTGGTGCACGTAGCCAGTGTAATTCCCAAAGTAGTGGAGTAATATGACTGAACTTAGAAATTCCAACAATTAGTCTCGCTGCGGCATTCAATACAGATTGTAGACGAGTCATTTTATTTATTGGTAGACCTGCGTAGATACCACTATAATAATCAACTCTAGACACTACAAACACATTTATCAATTGACGGGTGCCATCAACCGCAATTGTTTTTGCGTAAGAATTTAATCTGTCTCAGCTGGTAAAAGCATGAGCTTATCGTTCTACTAATTTGAGCGTCAAGAGAAAGGTCACATATTCCCTCGGGTTTTAAAATAATTTAGGTGTAATTCGGTTTATATTCTTGTGACGGGGGTTTACCGTTGGGACAAAACATAGCGAACTTTTTACACACATAATTTCGGTATGGAAAATTGTTGATGTGAGTTGTCCATGTTTTAACATTCATTATTGTAATGAATAATTTCTTCTGGCAATGTACGGGCAACATTGTTATAGCATTTCCGCACTCGGATGCTCTTGACGAAGATTGTCTATGACTAACAGTGGTGGCGGTCGTTTTTGTTTGTCTTAGATAATAATTATTGTGTTTTTTCCTTAAAAAGTCGAAATAATTCACTAATTGGGTTAAAAAAAGAGTAGTGTACATACAATTTTATCTATTATTAAGTGTTTTCAGTAGTTTGTGTTTGTTTTCGTTCTCTGTCCCGAAACCTAATAACCAGGTAACAATTATTTTTTCCATACACGTGTAGCCAAATTTTTTTTTGGTTTTTACAACTTATTTTGTACTTTTCTTTTTTATTATTTGTTATAAATGAACGATAAAGAGAAACCTCCGGATCCACCGGATGGATCTCAATCAGATTCGTCGTGCGGTACAATGGACACTGTTCCAGATCCCGCCGAATTTGTTACAATAAGGCCTAAATCAAAAAAACTCAAACTTATAAATTCGGAGAGGAAATCGAGTTCTGAGTCAGACCGCCCCCTCCCACACAAAACACCTAGCCCCCGACCCTCTGTTTCTACAAACCCAGGTACTCCAGAGGTCACAAACACTTTATCGCCTATTACCACACCTACCAAAGTCCAATCCCGCATGTACAATGGAATGGATCGTGCTCCATTTATCGTACATGTAACAAAAGTACAAGTAGACGGCGTCACCCAAACCAACTTGTACGATATTGACTTCGGTCGATTTCTTCATAGAAACAATATTCGGACTGCCTGGAACGGAATCAAGTCCGTCGGCCGTAACCGTATTTCTGTGGAGTTTAAGACGGCAAACGAAGCCAATGCGTTTGTAAAATCAGAAATAGCTAAAAAAGATAATTATAACGTTTTCATTCCGACTTTCCTAGTAACTAAACAAGGTGTTACCAAAGGCATCCCTTCGCACTGGTCTGAACAGGACATTGTGGAGAATGCCGAGGTACCTCATGGATTCGGAAAAGTAATCAAGGCTCGACGACTGAATTACAGATCGAGTAATGGTGACGTAGTCGAATGGAAACCCTCCCGCACGGTGGTTTTGACCTTCGACTCAAAATCTCTACCTTCCCACATTTCCATCTTCAATGTGTCCCTCTCCGTAGAACTCTACGTATTTCCGACTATTCGGTGTTTTAAATGCTGTAAGTACGGACATACAAAGACTGTCTGTAGATCTCTTGTGCGCTGTTACAAGTGTGGCTCCTCACACAATGGGGAATCCTGCACGGTGGCGGCAGAAGATATAAAATGCCTAAATTGTTCTGGTAACCACTCTGCCACCAGCAAGCTGTGCCCTGAGCTTAAAAGGCAACAAAACATAAAACACACGATGGCTGACAGGAACATTTCATATATTGAAGCTTCTAAAATGTTCGGAAAAGCGACGATTTCCTATGCAGAAATCGTCTCTAAAACGACAAAACCGAATGTCAATGTTGTTATGCCCGCGCCCTCCGCGCCAATATCCTACAAAAAATCAGTAGAGAGGAAGTCGAGGTCAAAAAAACTACCTTCCAAACCTAATGTTCCTCATCATGACCCTTCACTTCTGTATTTCCCGAATGGACAACTTCCATCTGGTTCTAATGGGAATGCTTTTCCTATCACAGTCCCAACATCGAACAATACAATTATATCTACCATATTGAGTATTCTAGTATCGATCCTTCAAAACAATCCACAAATACCGTCCAACGTCGCCCATCAACTTCTAAATATAACCTCCCTACTTAACCACCACCATGGCTCCTCAGATGAGGATTCTGCAGTGGAACAGCCATAGCATTTTAAATAAAAAAGAAGATCTCTTGCATACATTGCAAGAAGAATCTATTTCAATTGCGGCCATTTCGGAGACGTGGATGGTCCCGGGATCTACTATTAGATTCCGGGGATTCCACTGTCTGCGAGATGATCGTGAGGATGGGAAGGGTGGCTCTGCCCTCCTCATCAAAAACTCCCTTCCCTTTATCCCTATTAATGTCAAGACTGACGGCTGTCCTTTCCAAGTGACAGCTGCAAAGGTTAATGACTTGACCATCCTTTCCATGTATATCTCCCCAACCAACAAACCCTCAAAATCGATACTTTTATCTTTGTTCCAAAAATTGACCCCTCCGTTCCTTATCCTTGGTGACTTTAATGCTCACCATGCCCTGTGGGGTGCTCCGACATGCGACAGGTTGGGAAGAGATATTGTTGATCTCTTGGATGATCTGAATATGTGTGTCCTTAATGATGGCTCCGCGACGCGCCTTCAGCTTCCAAATCAGCGACCCAGTGCAGTGGATCTCACCATCTCCAGCGCTGCAATGGCACCATCTGTGCAATGGTCAATTAAGGATGACACTATTGGTAGTGATCATTACCCTATAGTAGTCAACCTCATATCCAGCCATAGATATTGCCAAAGTGGCCTATCCCCTAGGGGAAGACGAAGACCCAACAAAGACCCAAACTTTGGGTCTTCCTACCGCCCCATAGCCCTCTCCTCCACACTGTTGAAAGTGGTGGAACATATGGTGAGACAACGCTTGGACTGGTTTGTGGAGAGCTCGAAAACTCTCCCCGAGTCTCAATTTGGATTCAGGAAAAGAAAGAGCACCATTGAAAGCGTGTCGGTTCTGACATCTGATATCAGAGCCGCTCTTACTAAGAAAGAATTTCTTATAGGTGTCTGTCTGGACATAAGTGGTGCATATGACAATGTTATTATCCATATTCTAGAAGCTAAAATGCTACGAATTGGAATCCCGCGAAAACTCACTTCCTTTATAGCAAATTTGATTCTCTCCAGAAAGGTAGAAATCAGTGTTCGCGGTCATGCTGTGGTGGAGAGAGAGTTGAGCAAGGGACTACCTCAGGGTTCTGTCCTGAGCCCGATTCTCTTCAATATCTATACGCATGACATAAGCGGAATTGTTCCCTCAGAGACAAGTTTGCTTCAATACGCGGACGACTTCTTCATGTATACATATGGGAAGGACCCAAATAATCTAGAAAATACTCTAAATTTAGGTATGAGAAACATCAGGAATTGGTTAGTGGAACATGGCTTGGATCTATCGACTGGTAAAAGTAATGCCATAACCTTTTGTAGACAGCGAAAAATCCCAACCATAAAAATTCAACACGGAGATGAGATAGTACCTTTTACGTCCCAGATTAAGTTCCTGGGAGTAATTCTGGACACTCATCTTACATGGAACTCATACATAAATCATATAGTAAACAAGTGTCAAGCCGGATTGAATACGTTAAGAGCAGTCTCGCGAGTATGGTGGGGGAGCCACCCTTTTATACAGAGACTTTTTTATACTGCGTATATCCGGAGCCATCTAGATTATGCCTCGTTCCTTTTAGAACCTTGTTCAAAAAAGAATCTCCAAAGACTTGACCGGATCCAATCCCAAAGTCTGAGACTAGTCGTCGGAGCCATGAAGTCATCTCCAATTAACGCTTTACAAGTAGAAGCTTGTGATCCCCCACTTGGTATGAGAAGACAATACTTGGCGGATAGATTTCTTCTAAAATGCTCTGTCCAAAAAAACAACCTGCTCCTCAAAAAGGTACAATTTCTCTCTGACTGCGTGACATCCTCATCTTTTTGGTTTCATAAACCACCCCCTTTACTAGTCAACAGTTTTCATTTTTACAAATCTTTCGAATCTAACATTTATCCTAAAGACCTTCTTCCCCTTTATCGTTTCCCATTTAAAACTTCTATTTATGCCCCAAGTATTGAACTCACATTCGGAGTCGAAAGCCACCTACAGCCCCGGTGTACATTCAACCGTATTCGGTCGTCAAGATGGATAGGTTGGAAAATTATCTACACTGATGGATCTCGGTCAGATTCGGCAACCCATACGGGTGCGGCTATATATTGTGAAGACAACAACTTTCAAAGATTGTACAAATTGCACAAGAATGCATCTGTATTTACCGCAGAATGTATCGCAATCCGAGAAGCTGTCAAATACGCCTTAAGCTCACAATATAGCAAGTTCCTAATCCTGTCGGATTCCTTGAGTGCCTTACAAAAAATCAAATCCCCTCCATCCTTTTATCCCGAGGATGAGCTCTGCGTGGAAACTCGATTTCTTCTTTCTATATCAGAGGCATCCAATAAGAGTATTGTTATGTCCTGGATCCCTAGCCATTGTGGTATTCCCGGTAACGAAAAAGTGGACGCGTTAGCAAAGGAGGCGGTCCACTCCGGGGATCCTGCCTATAGTAATTTACTACCACTAGGTGATCTCCTTGTTATGACGAAGGAGAAGCAACTTCGCACATGGCAAGAATATTGGGTAGCCTCTTCCCGAGCCAAGGGTAAACATCTTTTCCAACTGAAACCAAATGTTACAGAAAAGCCTTGGTTTTCCAAAGTGATTCTGAACAAGTTTGAGACATCCTCCATATGCAGAATGCGCATTGGGCACTGCTGCAATGGTTCTCACCTGTTCAGAATCCATGTCCGGGACTCTGCCATTTGCGAATGTCAGCTAGATGAGGAAGATTTAAACCATATTTTTTTTGGATGCCCCATAAATGATTGTTATCCTGATTTCCTATCCGACCTCTCTGATATTAATATCCCATTCCCTATTCATATTCTAACTCTCCTGTCCCCACCCAATAAACGTGTATTTAAAATCCTATGTAAATATCTAGTTGTAAATGGTGTAAAGCTGTAAATATGTTTTATTATTATATGTATATATTATATTAAATACTAACATACTAACTTGTACATATTATATTACTAACACATGTGTATATATGTAAAAAAAAAAAAAAAACTACTCGACACTGGCCAGAACACCCAAGTTGAGATGTGAAAAGGCCATGAAAAAACGAAGAAGAAGAAGGATGCTCTTGACAGTTCCGAAGTTTGCGTCATAAAGCTATTTAATCATTGTTTAGGAGTCTATTATATATAACGCTTTACGAAGTGATCCTAATCGATGAAGAAACTTTGGGTAATTTCCTTAAATAATTATTAATGAAAGAGCGAAGTTTGACAACAGGGGCCCATAGATTAATGCATTCAACACGCAACACAAACAGAACAGAAACACACAGCAACGTTTCCTTCGTAAATTTTATGTTTTCTTCTTCTAATTGTAGCGTGTTATTTAATATTATAGTGGCTATTTTACCATGGGTCCAAACAGGAATTGATTTTATAATGTCTATGTTTTATGAGTGTACACAGAAAATTTAAAAATACATATCAGAAATTAGGCCGGTTAGGGCCAGGTGTTATATTGAACTAGACTATTTATTGAGTTGATATCTATTTTGTAGAACTCCACGTTATAATTTTAAAACAATAAAATAAATCAGTGTTTGATTTTATTAATATTAAAATTGCGAGCCCATGTTTGTGACCCGTAAGTGCGGGTTAAAGTTAAGGGTACTTTGTGTTGGAGTTAAATTAAAATTTTACTGTATTGTAAAGTCGATAACACCTAGATATTTTTATCCAGATTAAGGCGAAAGAATCTGTTAAATACACCCAAAACTAAAAATGATTATTTTCATATTCGTTTTACAACTATTTGCATTTACTAAATACTTTAAGAGTTTTAAGTGGTTTCCTCTCCACATGAGCAAATGCTAAGAAGTTCCTGTTTGGCCCATATAAGTATACCCCCTCCTGATCCCAACATTTTAGATCAATTTAAAGAAATTCAATTGCAGAAAAATCCGCTTTTAAAATATAAACCTTGTACAATATTTGAGTTTGTCCAAATGTTCGTAGACAAAAGACTGGATTTCGCGTCCTCGGGAGTCATTAAGATTTACAAATTACATCAGGGATGGAGAATACCTTAAATAAGGGAATATGGAAGTCTAGGCATTAACAGGGCTTAGGACCTGTCATTGGCTGGTTTAAGTGGCCACATTACACACTCTTTTGTCTACGAACATTTAGACAAACTTAAATATTGTAATGAAACCAAATGGTCCAAAAAGAAGTATAAAAATTGAAAATTTGTTTTCAGGCGTTGCCTAGGGGCTAGTATTTGAAATAATTCAGTCAGATGAATCTTTTCACAACAATAAAGGTTTTAGCTCGTTAAATTCACTAAAATAAACAAATGGAAGAATTGAAAAAATATGGATGTTCAAACATAGGCAAAATGGTGAATGTTACACAGTGTGTAAAGTGGCCACTTAAACCAGCCAATGACAGGTCATAAGCCCTGTAAATGCCTAGACTTCCATATTCCCTTATTAAAGGTATTCTCCATCCCTGTTGTTATTGGTTAAAAAACCTTGTATATTATAAGCAAGGTAAATAATAATCCAACTCCTATATAAAAAAAAACTTCAATATTAATTTTTCTTTTCTTTCCAGGACATTAGCATTCATATTGAATAATCATATGTACCCAAACTAGTCAAGGATTATGGAATTCGCTTCAGTGAACATTAAGGCTGAACCGGGGACTGGCGTTGTAGAAATAGATATTCTCCGAACTGGGGAAGGGGCGTCATGTTTCCACAGAAGTGAGAAGCCAAAAGTTGCTATCGTGAAGGCTGAACCGGGGACCAGTACTGACCAGCCTAGGATAACCAGTGATATAACTATCCGCAAAGAGATGGATATCGATTATCCTGACATCAAACGAGAATGTATTGGTTCCTCTTCTAAGAATGAAATCGTCTCAAGTAAGTTATACTTCCTTCCACATTATCTGCTCTGACATTACGTCTGTCGACAATGGATGATAGTACGCACGGGACCTTAATTAATATTGTATAATTGCTGACATAAAGTCAAGATAGCGGCAGAGTTGTATTATTCGTGTAATTATTCCAGAATATTACAACATTGGATATTTGGGGCATATTTTACTGTATGGGCAAATCGGTGCATGCCAGGAATTTTAGGGTCAACGTGTTTTTTTATTTTTATCTTTAGATAAGTAAGTAGATCGAAATTCTGATAAATTGAGAGCTCAAATAATGTGTTTTATTTGATAAGAATAGAGTTATAGAGTGTCGTATAGAGAAAAATACACCATAGTTTTTTTTTCTTTATTAGGGCCTACTACCAAAACTTGATAACATCGGCCAAAAACAAGTTACATTTATAAACATAAGAAAAACATAAACAGAAAGGAATAACAATATAGATACAAACAAAAGACAAGAAAAATATATGTACAAGAATAACATCGAAATATCCATTGTAATAATAAACACATATCCAAACCAACAAAAATTTCAACATAAATTGAAATAGGCACTAACAGAAAAACCCACCAAAACCTGATAGTGCCTATTTAACAGAAAATAGAAACTCACAGTAAAATTAGAAGGAAGATAGAACTTAATAACTAGAAAAATTACAACAAAAGAATCAAAATATTAACAAACATAATCTTATATTAATGATAAATTATGACTATTCAAATTCAAAATTAAACGCCGGAAGTAATAATGTCAAAATATTTTACATAAACCTAAAAATGTAAGATAAATTTATTGTAAAAAAAATAAAGAATTAATTTAAACATAATTATTTCAATGACACAATTATTATAAATCATAATTGGGAACAGTTTGAACTTAAAAAAATATAAACAGAATTAATCAATAAACAATTTGTACAAGAGAAAATTTGAGATGAATGAATTGGAAAGGTTATAAAAATCATAAATAAAATATCAAATATTTTTTTCCTCCCAGTTATTAAAGGACATGTAAAAAAATGTGATTAAGATCTCCAATACCTCCACATTCGCAGGCATTGGAGTCTAAAATTTTACTTTGAAAAATATGGGACGGAGTGCAACGGTGGCCAGATCTGATACGGCAAAAAGTTACAATCCTAGACCTATTGATTTTTATTCAAAGACAGTTACATGGCAATTAACAAAAGGGACGTGTTCAGAACTTAATGGATTACTTATCATGATTTTAATCGTTAATTGCCATTAATCCACGCAATTCTAAAATATAATTAAACAACACAATAAAGTATCACTGTTCGATTTTCTAACGCTACGAAATTGTCGCTCAAAAATCATCCTGGTTTTTGTTGTGATTTTTATTTAAAGAAAAACACTTAATAGCTTAATGCCTAAAGTATGAAAACGGTATGAAGATAATTATATGAATGTGAATAAAAAAAAGAATGAAGAGTAAAAGTAAAAATATTCATTAAGTTTTGTTTAATATAAGACTTGTAGTATTGTTTTGACTAGCATATAGTGAATTAAATAATTTTAAATATAAGTAAATATGAACATGTTTTTCTTGATATTAACTTTTTATTTCTCGAAGGTAAAACAGTGGAAATAGCTTCAGTGAATATTAAGGCTGAACCGGGGACTGGCGATGTAGAAGGAGATATTCTCCATACTGGGGAAGGGGCGCCATGTTCCCACGGAAGTGAGGAGCCAGATGTTGCTGCCGTGAAGGCTGAACCGGGGACCAGTACTGACCAGCCTAGGATTAGTGATATAATTATCCGTACAGATATGGATCTAGATTATTCTAACATCAAACAAGAATGTTTGGATTCCTCTCGTGGAAATGAAATCGCCTCAAGTAAGTAAAATTCTCTCTGTCGCGAATATAAATATGGTCCAGGCACGAGCTGACTGTTCTCTGCTGTATAACTGCTTCCCTCGTTTCGTCGAAACACATCTAATCTAATAACCTAAACATATACAAACAACAAACAACAAACAAACAAACAAATAAATACAATATGTGTTATTAAGTGTTAAAGAATCGAAGACGTCTTTCATTCATGATCCATGTTATTTAAAAAGGCATAATATCGGTATTATTTATCACTCCTGACTTTAGATGACACACTTTCCATATCTGCCTAGATCATGCTTTGACTATAAGTAGTGTACATTTTAATAAAAATTGTTTGGATAAGTTCATTTAGTGTATTCATCATCATCATCGTCATCATCAGCCGTCTCTTGTCCAATGTTGAACATAGGCCTCCCCCTTTAGTCTCCATATTTCTCTATCCTGAGCTAACCGCATCAAACCACTTCCTGCTACTCGTCTTATGTCATCAGACCACCTCGTCTGAGGCCTGCCGACACTTCTTCTACCCGTTCTGGGTCGCCATTCCAGGACTTTTTTGGTCCATCTAGAGTCTGTGATTCTGGCTATATGACCAGCCCAGCTCCATTTCTGGTTGGCAGCCCTATGGACCACATCGGTAATCTTTGTTCTCGCTCTAATCAATGTATAGGTTTTTCTGTCTCTCAACGAAATACCCAGCATTCTCCTTTCCATGGCTCTCTGTGTCACTGATAATTTGTGTAAAAATTTTTTCGTGAACACAAAAGTTCACAGCCATATGTCAATACAGGGAGAACACAAGCATCAAAAAGTTTATTCTTTAAATAATGTAAATACTTCGGAGATTTTAGGATATATGAGAGCTTACTAAAGGCGGCCCATGCTAAACCTCACCTTCAATTCAGTGTATTGTATATCATTAATGCCAATCTGGTAGCAATTTCGTAAGCCTATTAATTTGTTTAAAATAATAATGCAATAAAAAACAATGTTTCCATTTCCAACAATCCAAAGACGTCATTCGTGCATCATCAAGTTGTTTCGCGTTAGAGACAGTCTTACCATAGGAAGCCTAAAATTGTCTCCCCTTCTTGTCTGTTGGTTGGAAAAGTCTTTATTGCATTATTTACCCCTTAGTACACTCGGAAGAAGTCTAGTTTACATGTTTTTGTTGTTGTTTCAGGTTTACAAGCGAGGCAAAAGGATTTTAACTGCTCAAAAACTCACAAGTTGACTCATACTGGTGAAAAACTATACTCGTGCCCAGAGTGCAAATATGTATGTTCAGTGAGAAGTAATCTCAAAAGACACTTCTTGACTCATACTGGTGAGAAACAATTCTCATGCTCTGAGTGTCAATATAAATGTTCAGAAAAAAATAATTTAAAATCACACATGTTTACTCATACTGGTGAGAAACCATTCTCGTGCTTAGAGTGCCAATATAAATGTTCACAAAGTAAAAGTTTAAAAGCACACATGTTAACTCATACTGGTGAGAAACCATTCTCATGTACAGAGTGCCAATATACATGTTCCCTTAAATATAATTTTAAAAGACACTTCTTGACTCATACTGGTGAGAAACAATTCTCATGCTCAGAGTGTCCGTATAAATGTTTACAAATAGGGAGTTTTAAATTACACATGTCAACTCACACGGGTGAAAAACCATTCTCATGCCCAGAGTGTCAATATAAATTTGCACTTCGAAGTCATTTAAAATCGCACATGTTAACTCATACTGGTGAGAAACCCCTCTCATGCCCAGAGTGCCAATATAAATGTTCACAAATAGGGAGTTTGAAATTACACATGTCAACTCATACTGGTGAGAAACCATTCTCATGCCCAGAGTGTCAATATAAATGTTCACTAAGGGGCCATTTGAAATCACACATGCGTACTCATACTGGTGAGAAACCGTTCTCATGTTCAGAGTGCCAGTATAAATGTTCAAATCAAACCAATATGAAAAGACACAACTTGACTCATACTGCTTCAAATCGAAGGAATTTGAAAAGACAAAACTTGACCCATACTGGTGAGTAACCATACTCATGCTCAGAGTGCCAGTTCACATGTTCACGTAGAGATACTTTAAAACTCACATGTTGACACATACTGGCAATAAAATGTTCTCCTGCTCTGATGGTAAATACACATTTTTCAAAATACGTGATTTAATTCTTTGTATTTGGAATTAATAATTAATACAAAAAAATATATAAACGGACAGATCACAAAAAATATATAAAAATTAGAAAACTTTCCAATATCTTCAAGTCCATAAGTAACATCTTTTCGCTAATTAAACTCAAACAACTATATTATATTTTATGTAACCTAAGTCTGTTTATGTCATTTGACTTCCTGTTCCCCATAGTAGTTGCATATAACATATTTTATTTCTTACATAGGCTTCATACATTAGAGTTTTTTTCAGTTTTTGGAACAAAGATTTTTGATTGAAAATAAATTATACGAATTAAAGTATAATGTAAAAATACTACAGAAATATAACTTTTTTTAAATTTATAAAGGTCTATTAAATTTTGCGGGGAAAAAAATGTTTTTTAACTTCTTATTAGTCGCATAAAAAATACTTTTAAATTAGTTATTTTGAATTCCCGCTAAAACAGTCATTGCATTGGCCACGTCCCTAACACGTCACGGTTCATGTTAACTTTCAACTTTTTTCCAAACCACTTGAATTTGTTTAGAACATGTCACGAATCCTGGCGTCACAATCATCAATGCCAAACATGTCGCGTTTTTCTAGTGACATATTTTTTTATAATTTGTTTTATAATTTGATCTGTATTTACTTACAAACCACTGTTAACGGTTTTATATATTGACATAATTGTATCTCACTATAGAGAGGTTATCAACAATATTTTGAGTTTGTCCAAAGATGTTTTGGATTCATTATCTTTTATTCAAGTTTCAAGCCATTCCGTCCTTGGATTCCGGTGGTCCTTGTTTTGAATCCCAATGTACCCCCCTCCCTGACGGCGAGTCAATAAAGCAACGCGCAAAAACACAACAACGAAAACCGTACCGCGAGCGAGACCAGTGATTCGAATCACCAACATACACGAAACGTTCAAAGTGATTTGTGCAAACGATAACGGTGTTTTTCTGGACCTTTGCCAAAGGGAGGAAATCGTAAGTCCTTACTCTTTTGATTCATTCCAGGATTGACACTCAAAACAATAACGTCAATTAGTTTACACAAAGTCAAACGTTCCCTGTTTTCTTCGCGAGAGAGCAGGCCTTGTTTACAGTCCCGAGGTCGAAGGTATCGAGCATCCAACACAAGGAATGGATTCAACGCCCTGGGGAGCTGTGAATATTAAAAAATTACAACTGAGATAATGAACATTTTAGAGAAGGTAATATAGTAGTCTATGCATCTACAGGGCTTATGATCTATCATTGACTGGTTTCAGTGGCCACTTTCAACATTCACCATTCTGCCAATATTTGAACATATATACCTTCAATTCTTTCATCTGTTGATGTTTGTGAAGTTAAAGTGCTGAGTGTGTAAAGTGGCCACTAAAACCAGCTAATGACAGGTCATAAGCCCTGTAGATGCATATACTACTATATTACCCTTCTCTAAAATGTTCATTATCTCTGTTGTAATTTTTTAATATTCACAACTCCCCAGGGAGTAGTCTATGCATCTACAGGGCTTATGACCTATCGTTGGCTGGTTTAAGTGGCCACTTTCAACATTCACCATTCTGCCCATATTTTTTCGTTTTTTTATTTTTATTTATTAATAACAAATTAAAATACAATATTACAACTAATTATAATTTTTTACATTAATAAAATACATATATTTACATTAACGTTTCCCATTACGTAAAAGAAATAAACAATTCTTGTGTACATAATGGGGAGTGACGTCTTACAATAGATTATTTTATTTTAATCAATAACATTTTTAAAATAACATATATTAATTACAAAAAAGATATTAACGATGTTTTCAATCAGTGTTACTTAAAGAAGAATTATAGATGTATTTTTTTACTTCTTTTTTAAATATATTGTATTCCTTACTGTACTTTTTATTATCTTTGTTCATTTCATCAAAGAAAAATATTCCTCTGTAAGTATAATGATGTTGTGCAGTAGTTGTTTTTAATTTAGGAATTAGGATATTACCACCTGTTCTAGGTCGCGTACTTACGTTTTGAGACCGAAAAATACTACTATTTATTTTATCTTTATGTATTTGAAGCAAACAATTCTTTTTATATAGCAATTTTATATCTGAAACCTTAATTTTTTTAAATAATTGAACATTGGGAAAAGTAGACGTTTTTTTCAAAATAACTTTAATAATTAATATTTGTATTTTTTCAACTGGTAAAATATTTGTTTTTAAAGCACCACCCCATCCGAACATACATTCCTTCAATTCTTTCATCTGTTGATGTTTTTATTTATTTTTATTTATTTATTTTCTTTTATTCAGGAAACATACAGTAAAGTTACAAAGTTTAATATTTTACACAATTGGACTTAATTCTAATGGACCAGTGAAGTTTCCATATTAAAAAGCAATTAAATCTAATGTTAATTATGAAAGTATAAAAAAGAGAAGGAAAAAGAAAACATAAATGAAAGTTGTTTGAAAATTTAAATTTAAGTGAAAAATATATATTTTAAGGTTTGTAGTTTGTAGTGAGTATTTACAAATGGAAATAATATTAAAAATGAAGAAAAATTGTAAGAGTAATTAAGAATTAAGAATGGAAATAAAGAATGAAAAACATACTCAGATGTAAAAATAAAATAAAATAGTAATAACATTTTTTAAAAAAAAGGAAAAACATAAACACATATTTATTTTAAGGGATTCAAAGAAACGATGAGAAGAATCTTTAAGTGAAATATAAGACAGTAAATTTAAATTTAGGTCAATTTAAAAAACATCTTCAAAATTAATGACACATTATAGTAAGAGCAGCAATATATTGATTTTATTAACATATATAATATAAGTAATTAAAAGTAGTTTAAAAGTATAACAAGTATAAAAACATGCCAATGGCAGCAGAGAAAAAAGAAAAAATAAAGAAGGAATAACAAGTATGGCAGTAATCATTTAAAATTTGAAAAAGCAATATAAGGAGAAGATTTTAAACTAAAAGAAGTCGATAAAATTTCATTAAAGCGATTTTAGTAGTAATACAAAATTTCAAAAGAGAAATTTAATTTATAATAATAATATTAATGTATGTAATTTGAGTGATATAAGAGAAAAAGGGACCAACCGGAGTTTTATTCAAAAGTTTTCAATACACTATTTTTAAATAATTGTAATCCTGTATGATATATATCTATATGGTTAAAAAAGCTGTTAAAAGTGGAACACGATCTGTGTAAAAACGAATTCTGGCAATAGTTCGTATTGACACTAGGTATTCTAAAGGTTGGGTGATTTCGTAGGGCACGTGATGGACAGTTTATTTGAATTTTATTTAGGAGCTGGGACGAATCAGCTAGACTGTTAATAATTTTATAGAGGAATGTGAGGTCCATTAATGTTCTCCTTTTTTCGAGGTTAATCAGTTTGTGAAAACGTCCAGATAAGTCATGATTTGGAAATATACGAGAGCATCGGAAATTCAAATGTTTTAAAAATTTGTTTTGTACTTTCTCCAGCCTGTCAATATAAGTAATGTATTGTGGATTCCAAACGATAGACGCAAATTCAAGATGGGTTCTTACATAACTATAATAAAGATTTTTTATTGTTAGATCATTTTTAAAAGGCTTAGATACTCGTATAATAAAACCTAACATTTTATATGCTTTTTCAATAATTTTATCAATATGTGATTGAAATGTCATTTTTGAGTCCAGAACTACACCTAGATCTCGTATTTCTTGGACACGGTGCAAGACTGGACCCGATAGAGAATACGAATAATCTATCGGATTTTTTATTCTCGTAAAGGTAATTGTTTTGCATTTAAGCGGATTTAATATGAGCTGATTATTTACACAATAAGTAGAGAAGTTTTCAAGATCTTCTTGCATATCAAGACAATCTTGTAGGGAAGTAACTTTCTTGTATATTTTTGTGTCATCGGCAAATATTTTGTATTCGGAAAATTTAAAGACGTTACCCATATCATTAATATAAAGAATAAACAATAATGGACCCAAGTGGGATCCCTGGGGTACACCGGAATAGCATTGTTTAAATGAAGACTGATAGTTTAATAGTGCAACTGATTGGAGGCGATACTTTAAATAAGACTCAATCCAACGTAGTAGATTACCGTGAAAGCCATAACATTTGTTTGTGAAGTTAAAGAGCTGAGTGTGTCAAGTGGCCACTTAAACCAGCCAATGACAGGTCATTAGCCCTTTAGATGCCTAGACTACTATATTACCTCCTCTTAAATGTTCTTCATCTCTGTTTAATTATGTTAATAAAAAGGTTATTTTTAAATCATTTAAGTTTTAATGTATTTAAATAGAATACAATTGTATCGAATTATCTTTTAATTAGAAACCTATTGCCCCCAATGTGGTTTCATTTTAAACTTCTTCCCGTCCTTTCGATTCACGGTATGACAGCGGCTGTCAATTTGATGTTGCTTGCTTTACCTACGGGTGATGACGTCACAGAGAAGCGGGGAGGCCTTGGATCTAGTAGGTGTTGGGTTGTGTCATTTTGATTACCTGGGGTGCTATTTTGTACCGCTCTCGCGGCACGAGAAAACAGTTTTGTTCACGTATTTTGAATATAAATATACAAGATAATACGGCCGCGAGAGCGTTTGGAATATTACCCTTGTTCCCTATGGCTTAAACCATAGAATTAAGAATAGTCCAAAAGAAGCGTAGTCATATTTGAATACATCGGACTGCGTTCTAAAAACCCCCCACATTGCTCCACTTTCACCGCGCGCTTGCATGAAGTCGCCGCGTAATATTGCCAGATCGCGAAAAATATAATCATTACACAAATGTAAGATAAACATATTAAAAAAAACAAATATTTAATATCTCTAAAATTTTATTGTAAACCCGGAAACATTGATTGACACAACAGAGCAGATAAGTTAAGTGTTTTTTAATAAGAGTAATTTAATTAATGAACTTTGAACTTAAAAAAAACTTATTTTATTTTAAATAAAACGGATATTTTCATGTCATGTCAAATAATATTTTATGTTTTGAAGGTAATGTCGGTCAAACGTCCACCACGGCGTTGTTTAATCCGAGAGGTCCAATTTTCATTAGTTTTCTTATTAGATGAGCAAAGTAGCGTAAAAAAAAATACTATCCTGGCAACAACAAATTAAAAAATATCACACCAATCAAGTCACTTTATTGCTCCCTGGTTAGAAGTCGTTTAGGATATATTTCTCCAGTCTGGTCGGTCGCTGGTCGCTCCATTATCGTGTATATTCTGATTCACTCGAGCGCGTCCAGAAGAAATTTCTAAAATATATTAATTTTGAACTTCATGTTCCAGCTGCTTTATGACCAACTATCACATGCACTCGCCTATACCTAGGCTCCATAAATATGGCAATCAGTATGAGGACAAGGCTGATATATTTGGTTCTGGACTTGATAGTTATAAAACGAGTCTGATTTCTTTTTTTCTCTCGCAATGTTATTCTTAAACTTTTTTTATATGTAAAAATGTTTTCCTTTTTTGCTTTTTCATATTTATATATTTATTTCGTTAGTATTTTTGGTTGCTTATGTGTATTTACCTACTTGTTTCTATTGTTATAGTTATGCAATTTTATAATTTTTTGCTATGTATTTATATATGTATTTTTTCCGTATTTATGTTCAATATATGTTAAAAGCAATTTATGCCGTTTATGTAAAAATAAATAAATAAACAAACATTAATATAAAGTACATTTTGTTTTTTTTGACAATCTGACGGAAAAATAATTGAATTTTTAAGTAATACAATTGTTGCTTAAACATGCAATGTGATCCCATCCTGTTTCTTGAAGTTCCCAGAAGTATGTTTACCCTTGAAAACAACACAACACGGCATGGATTCAAATCGGGATTTGCGTACTGAGCAACGTCTACAAAAAAACTAATGAGTCAAAACGTAAAACTACTCCTTGAAAAGTAGTTTAGTCACCTTCTATTGTATTCGGTTTCTGGACGATTCTTATTTTATGTTTGTAACATACAACATATTTTAGATTTAAGATTGTCTTCCTACATTAGAATTTTTTCCCATTTTGCTCATTAAATTGTTGATGTAAGTTGTCCATGTCAATTGTTTGTCTATTGTAGTCCTAAATATTCAACATTCATTATTGAAATGAATAATTTCTACTGGCAATCGCCTTTAATCTGTACTGGCAACATTGTTGTAGCATTTCATAATGGCCGCACCCGGATGCTCTGACAGTTCCGAAGTTTGTGTCACAAAACAATTGAATAATTGTTTTATAGTCTATTCTATATAACGCTTGATGTAGTGACCCCGTCGATGTAGAAACTTTGGGTAATTTCCTTAAATAATTATTAATTAAACGGCGAACTTTAACAGCCCATAGATTTATACATACAACACGTAACAAGCATAGTCAGAACAGAAACACACAGGAATGCTTCCTTCGTAGTTTTTTTGTTTTCATCTTCTAATTGCAGCGTGTTATTTGATATTCTAGTGGCTATTTTTCCATGGGTCGAGTGCATACTTTGCTGTATGAGCATATCAGTACATTACGAGTATAGGAATTGTTTTAATGTCTGTTTTTATAGTGTAGGTACACAAAAATGAAAAATACATACTAGAAATTAGGCCGATTAAGGCTTGGTGTTATATTGATCTAGACTATTTATTGAATTGGTGTTTATTTTGTAGAACTCCACCTTATAGTTTTTATATATAAAATAAAATAATAAGTGAATAGACAGAAATAAGTGTTTTATTTGAATATTAAAATTGCTAGCTTATGTTCGTGACCCGCACTTAAAGGGTACTGTAGCTAACGCGCTACCGGCGTTGTGTTGTGGTTCCGCTGCAGTCACTAACGCACACGTCCCGATCCACTGGTTGTAAGGCAGCGGAGGCTAGGCGATCTTGTTAACTCGTCAAGGCCGGAGATGTCCTTAAAAGGGCCTCTTACTTCAGGTTGAAGTTGCCGGTTCACCGTGGTCAGGAATCCGTAGGGAAAGAAGTCCAAAATCCAAGTCCAGGGTGAAGCGAAGGTGTCAAGCAAAGTGAAGTAGAATCGAGTAGAAATCCGGGTCGGGGAGTAGCGAGTAGAAATGAGTAAAAGCCAAACGTCAGAGAGGAAGCGATTGTTTATTTTTAATAGTACATGTTATAGACCGTTCGCGCTACGTGCCCCACCATTCATCCCGCCGAGCGGGCCTAGCCGTCGCATGCCGCGCGGAGAGAGAGAGAGAGCGACTGAGAAGGCCGCCCGCCCGCTCTATCTGTCTCCCTCCCTCCACGTATATAGGCACTATCCCCTCTAGTTCTCACGGCATTCTAGCGGCGGCAGCGCAGCGCGAAACAATGAACATTCAAAAATATACTTAAACTAATTTATAAACTAAATGCTTCAGTAAGGAAAAGGCCACCCCCGAATGTGACAAATACTAGTCTTTATTGAAGGGCCAGCTCATTTCTAACACATACCGAGATCCCTAACTCTAACACTTAATCTACCGCGGTGGTGGTCCCTACAAGGGCCGCTTTCTGTATTGACGTCCGTAACAGGTACCTTGTGTTGGAAGTTAAATGAAAATTTCACTGTATTTTTAATTCAATAACACCTTGCGATTATAGTCCAGATTATGGCGAAAGAATCTGTAAAATACGCCACAAATTAAAAAATGATTATTTTAATCTCCGTATTCAAAACTATGTGCATTTAATAAATACATCAATATTTATTTGTCTTTTCTTTCTAGGATATTAGCTTTCATATTAAATAGTCATATGTACCCAAACTAGTAAAGAATTATGGAATTCGCTTCGGTAAACATTAAGGCTGAACAGGAGACTGGTGATATAGAAATAGATATTCTCCACACTGAGGAAGAGGCGTCATGTTCCCACAAAAGTGACAAGCCAGGAGTTGCTACCGTGAAGGCTGAACCAGGGCCATTAACAAAAGGTTTGTGTTAAGAATTCAATGATTTTAATCGTTAATCGCGATCAATCCACACAATTCTAAAATATACCTGTATAACAAAATAAAGTATCACTGTTCGATTTCCTGACGCTACAAAATCGCTCCTAAGTAGCGCCTGCTAAGGTCGCTCAAAAAATCCTCGTTTTTAGTGTGGTTTTTATTTTAGTTAAAAAAAAAACAAAAATACTAAAAGCTTAATGCATAAAATATTAAAACTGTATGAAGACAATAATATATAAGGGAAAGAATAAAAGTACAAAATTTGATTGAAAAAAAATGTTCTGTTTATTTTAAGAATTGTAGTACCTATTGTTTAAATTAGTATATAGTTTATTATTTTTATCAAAAACATTTTTCACTTTGTGGTATTACATTTTACACTTATTTGTTTATAAATTTGTATAAACCACTTTAATTTAAAAAAAAAAAATTTTAATTACACTTCGACCGGTTTCGAGGTTACTACCTCATCGTCAGGAATTTAACTAACTTATAATTACACGCGTGAATTTAATCAAGAAACGGGTGTAGAAATTTTGCATGTCAATAAAAATGGTTTTCGTTTAGATAATTTAGAACGATTAGAAATGAGTAAATCCATTAATCAAAAACTTCAAATAATAAATAATCATTTAAATCTAACTTCGAGTCCTCTTTTAAAACAATTCCCGTTATGATTTATTTTATCTTCTTTCTCTCTCTTTCTTTAAATTTTCTGTCTCTTTCATACAATATTTTATTTTAATAGCAACGCGTGTAATTATAAGTTAGTTAAATTCCTGACGATGAGGTAGTAACATCGAAACCAGTCGTATGTGTAATTAAAAAAAAATTAAAGCGGTTTATGCAAATTTATTAACAAATAAGTGTAGTATATAGTTAATTAAACCATTGTAAATATTAGTAAATATGAAAATGTTTTTCATGATATTTACTTTAAGATTATATAAATATTAACTTTTTATTTCTTGAAGGTAAAACAATGGAAATAGCTTCGGTGAATATTAAGGCTGAACCGGGGACTGGCGATGTAGAAGGAGATATTCTCCGTACTGGGGAAGGGGTGCCATGCTCCCACGGAAGTGAGGAGCCAGGTGTTGCTACCGTGAAGGCTGAACCGGGGACCAGTACTGACCAGCCTAGGATAACCAGTGATATTATTAGATTCACGGAGATGGACATTCATTATCCTGACATCAAGCAAGAATGTTTGGATTCCTCTCGTGCCAATGAAATTCCCTCTAGTAAGTAAAACTTCTCTCTGTTCTCTGCTGCACATCTGCTTCCCTCGTTACGTCGCACCTCTTATCTAACTACCCAAGTGAGGCAATCTCGCTTACGTATCTTAGAACGGCTCCATTATATTATTTTTAGTTTATTTTGATATCAAATCGCCCATCAAAAGGGTAGAATTTTTCTCAACGATGTCCTTGAGTATTTTTTCCATTTCATTGATAAACGAGAACGTTTTTTTTTTTGACCGTAAGTAAATTGAGATTAAGCTATTTTTACTTATGTTTTAATAAACAAAACAAACAAACAAACAAACAACCCATCACGCCGTTTCCCCGTAGATGTAGGCAGAAAGGATAGAATGCCAGTTATGGCATTCTATCCTAGTGTTAACTCTATCTTGGAGTACCGACCTCGCTTCCTCTACATTCATACATCTTCTCATGCACGCACGCCGATATTCCTACTTTTGACATGTCCATCTTCAAGTATTTAATGGACTTGATCGTGCCACGTCTTTCTCGGTCTTCCTCGTTTTCTGCATCCATTAACATTTGCATCGTAGATCCTTTAAGCCGTTCTTTCGCTGTCCATTCGCTCTTCATATCCAAACCAACGCAGCACCCCTTTTTTGATTCTGTCAATAATGCATGTCTCAGCCTTACACACTTCACGGATCTCGACATTTGTGCACCTACCATTCATCGTTTTACCACACATTCGCCTGAGGGATCGCATTTCGACAGCATTCAACCTACTTTCATCATCATTTTTCCAATTCCATACTTCGCTCCCATACATGTTTTTATGATTACTAAAACCAAAAAGTAAAATTTGCCATAATTAATTATGCAATAAAAAAAACAATTTTCCATTTCCAACTATCCAAAGATCTCATTCATGCATCATCAAGTTGTTTCGAGTTAGAGACAGTCTTACCATAGGAAGCCTGAAATTGTCTCCACTTCTTGTCTGCTGGTTGGAAAAGTCTTTATTGCATTATTTACCCCTTAGTGCACCTGAAAGAAGTCTAGTTCATATGTTTTTGTTTCAGGTTTACAAGCGAGGCAAAAGGATTTTAACTGCTTAAAATCACACATATTGACTCATACTGACGAGAAACCATTCTCATGCTCAGAGTGCCAATTTAAATGTTCAGTGAAAAGTAGTCTTAAAAGACACTTCTTGACTCATACTGCTAAAAAACTATTCTCATGCACAGAGTGCCAGTATAAATGTTCAGGTAAAAGCAATATAAAAAAACACATTATGACTCATACTGGTGAGAAACCATTCTCATGCTTAGAGTGCCAATATAAATGCACACAAAAAAGCTTTTTACGAACACATATGATGACTCATACTGGTGAGAAACCATTCTCGTGTCCTGAGTGCCAATATAGTTGTTCTCACAAAAGTAATTTAAAAAAACACATTTTGACTCATACTGGTGAGAAACCATTCTCATGCTCAGAGTGTCCGTATAAATGTTTACAAATAGGGAGTTTTAAATTACACATGTCAACTCATACCGGTGAGAAACCATTCTCCTGCCCGGAGTGTCAATATAAATGTGCACTTAGAAGTCAATTGAAATCACACATGTTTACTCATACTGCTGAGAAACCCTTCTCATGCTCAGAGTGCCAATATAAATGCTCACAAATGGGCAGTTTGAAATTTCACATGTCATCTCATACTGGTGAGAAACCATTCTCATGCCCAGAGTGTCATTATAAATGTGCACTTAAAGGTCATTTAAAATCACACATGCGTACTCATACTGGTGAGAAACCATTCTCGTGCTCAGAGTGCCAGTTTAAATTTTCAAATCGAAACGGTTTGAAAAGACACAACTTGACTCATACTGCTTCAAATCGAAGAACTTTGAAACGACAAAACCTGACTCATACTGGTGAGTAACCATACTTTTGCTCAGAGTGCCAGTATGAATGTTTACGTAGAGATACTTTAAAATCTTACATGTTGTTTCATTCTGGCAACAAAATGTTCTCCTGCTCCGATTGTGAAAACATCTTTTCCAAAAGACGTGATTTAATTCATCATTCGTTAAATCACATTGGTAAGAAAATTCTTACTGTAAAATTATTTCCTACAGTTAATTAAAATTATTTGCTTAGTTTTATTTTAAATTAATAGAATGAACGGAGGGTAATGCCGTACAGCGGCGAAATCCGTACAGTAATTTTAAGTTGGAAGAATGTAAGTTACATTCATTATTTTTTTTTATGTTATATTTCCCCTACATTTAACTACTGCATTTATATACTTTTTTATCACATTGTGACATTTTCTTACTTTTTTATATTGCATTTTTACTACATATGTTTGATGCATTTTTCTCATTGGATATTTTTTTACTATGTTAGTTTTACTTCATTCTTTTTTACTAGGTATTTTATATTTTACCCGAATTTACTAAGAAAATAATGTGTTTGGGACTTTTAATTTTTTTATGATATGTGGTATAAAATAAAACGTTTACATTGAAATATTTTGTTTAAATGTTCACTTGCCCTGAATCTATATTTATATCGTCTACGTTTTTATTTTAAACGCGTGGGGTTCATAGTCCATTGATCGATCACCTGAAATTATAGTGCGTTTCCCAATGAAGCAAGTCAGCGTTTTCTATAGAATATAATACAGCATATTATACTACTCTAACAATGTAAGCACCCACCCTTTTCCCGAAACTGTTCATAAAGACTCGTGTCTCTCTTCAGTTTCGCATATCACTACCAATTTTAAAAAAGCAATTAAGTGAAAGTTCAATATTTCTTTACAATAAAACCGCGGAAATAACAAAAAAAATAAAATATTTAAAAGCTTTCATTGTACCCCTCACAGCAGTATTGTCAATTTGTGATCAATCAAATACACATGGTCAGTACAATCATCTTTTTCTATTTCCCAGTATGAGAGTGAAGGAATACAGTGTTAGTTCCAAATTGAGACCGTGGCCGCACGCACCAGATCCCGCTTCAGACAGGAAGAAGAACGTACTAATACAAACAAATCTAACAACGACACAAAACCCAAATGCATATAGGAAACTTTAAAACAACTCTTAACCTTTCCCTTACTGTCCTAAATACACCTGCGCGTTACGGTGCTGTGTAGTCATTACACATTAAAAAATAAGAGATTCGAAAATAGAAAAATGAAATATTTATAGGGAATGGCTTAATTAACCATAATTTAATTCAAAGATTATAATATTTGTTATTTTGTTATTATTTTTTTTTTTTTTGCACCACAACAGGCCAGGAGGCCCAATTACAGTGGTGAATTACATTACAGAACAACCAGGCTTGAGAAAAATCACATTTTTAATTTTTGTGTTCTCACCGGGAATCGAACCCGGAACCTTCCGGGCGTGAGTCAAGCGTCTTGACCACTACACCACGGAGGCCGCCATTTCAAATCTAACTGCTGAAAACATGAAAAAGCCATTGGGTATCGCTAACGACTCGGGCGAAACGTGCACCCACGCCAACTTCCCAAGAGCTACTGAGTAGATATATAGTACTGGACTACGTGACTGACTAAGAGTATACTTTTAATGATATTTGTAATTTATCCCTGATTTCCGATAAAATGCTTTTTTTGTGTCTAATAAGTAGTTATTATTTAACAACAAATTATTTCAGTCGATACGTAAATATGTAATAGAGGAATACTGAAAATCTAAACCCAATATTTATTATATTTATAAAGATATTATAGTTATTATACGCAATGTGTACTAGCTACACATCACCGGGGAGGGAGGGTTAACAGAATTGCTCATAAAGACGAGAGCGTTATCCTGCAGAACATAAACGTCGTCCCTACCATGGAGATATGGACAATAAAGTAACGTGGCTTATAAAGATTCCACAGGGCATAATAACGCCCAATCAGTCAGTCTGCATCAGCACCAGTTTAACGCAGTCATTCGATTCCAAGAGCCATTTAATTCATTATTTCTTAGTCATGTAATAAATACGCATCAAACAGCAACCTCGTGTCTTCTGTCAATTTCTAGCTTGGGTAGGAAATTCACCAACCCCCAACAACCTATTTCTACAAACGCATCTCTCAGACTTAAAAATCAGACATCTATTACATTGTCGCTTTTTTATCCTAGTGCCTATGTTCAAATCAAAATTTCATGAAAATGATGTTGAAAATACATTCTATTATATTTTTACACCGTGGTCACTCTATGAGCATCGGAAAGGTCGAAAATAGCGGTTTTCGCACTTTTTGTACAATAAATAATTAAAAAAATAAATATTTAGAAAAAAATCTATTTAAAATGTTACTTTGCTTCTAGTCTTTTGTCCGACAATTTACTACTAGGGGAGAGAGGGTAATGAAATAAATCCTGGCTTCGTGAATGAATGCAATGCACAGTAGACGCTTTCTTAACCGGCGCCGCTTTAACCAGCCTCTTCTATGAATGCCTCTTGGAGTGATGTGTGGCTTTTTCCTGTACATATTTTTTACAGTTTGTGAAATGTTATTTTTTTAATGTGCGGGTCTCTTATACAGAATAAGCGAAATAAACAAATAAATTGAGCATAGACAAAGTGATAATAATATTTTTTAAATTAATACCTAAATTATCCTATAAAATAATTTTTATTTTCAGTTAATATAGTTTTTTCTCAATAATTTGTAAAATTAAACAAAATAATAATCATCTTTAATATCTCCTTTCGTACAATAAATAATAATTGTTTTTCACAAAAAAAACGTTTATAATTTAAAACAATTTTTGTGCGAACATTTTAATTTTAATTTTAAAACATAATCAATATGAATTGTAACAAATGTGTACAAAATATCAGCCCCCGAAAAGCACTCAAATGTGCAAGGTGCTATATATATTTTCATCCGACATGTGCTGGAACCACACTGGAAAATTGTAAAAAAATGAGTAAAATATATCGAGCACAGTGGAAATGTGAGATTTGTAAAATACATGATCCACGATATAATACAAGTGCACTATATTTTGATGAAGATGATGACCAGTTGAAGACATCAAACAAGGAACCTAAGAACCATACTCAAAATAAAAACGAGGAACCAATCATAACAGATTCATCAATGAACTATATTAAAAACATGTGGGAAGAAATCTCAAAAGTTAAAGAATCGATCAATACACTTACTATAGAACTACAAGTGCTTACTGATAAATATGAAGAATTAGTAAAAAGTAAGAAAAAAGAACGTGATGAATTAATCAACAATCAAAAGGTTGTTGAAAATATTGAACCGAAATTGACAAATAGAAAAATTAAATCCAACAAAATAATAACAAATAGCAATAAGAAAAAGAAAAAGAAGGATGAGTCAAATAATGAAACAAACGATACAATATCAACAGCTGATGATGAAACTAATGATACTTCACAAATTGATAAATACACAAAAAAAAGAAAAAAAACTAACAGAAAATAATTTACATTTAATACAAAAAGAAGATAATATGCAGAAAATGAATATTCTCATAATAGGAGATGAAAGAGGAAAAAAAATCAGGAGAACCATTGAGCAAAATATATCTAACCATGTTCACTGCTGTAGCAACATTTACCCAGAAGCTACCTTAGAAAATTATGCTTCTAACATTATATCACAATCAAATACATTTACAATGGAAGATACCGTAATACTACTACTGGGACAAAATGAGACATCCCCTATTCAATTTCTAAGTTATTTATACTGTATACTAGATAATCCAAATAAATACAAAAGTATATATTTACTCTGTCTATGAGAATGATTTCCTCAACACATTAAAACTAAATATAGAAATTAGAAAACTGGCAAAACTACATGAAAACTGTACATTCATAGGACCAATATATCACGAAAAAATGAAATTTTATGAAAAGCAAATATTAAAAGAGCGAACAATGAATGAAATGGTTACTACATTGAATAAAATGTATAAATTTGAATCACAAGCTAATTACATCCTGTGACAAGAACATGTAAATAAAATCAATGAGCTTGATCATTTAGACAGACATAAATCTAAACAATCAGAGGAGAAAAAAATGAGAAAGATGCATAAACTCAAGATTCTTTATATAAATATACGCAGTCTTAAACCAAAAATAGATGAACTTAAATCATTAATAACAAATGACTCATCAATACCAGATATCATTATGCTTACAGAAACATGGCTAAGCAACGCTGAAGAAGAATTGTATGGAATTAATAATTATAATGTAATTAACTCATGTAGAGAAGGCAAAGGAGGAGGAGTAGCAATATATATTGCTAATAATTTAGATTTCCAAATTAAAATAAAAGAAACCGCAAAAGATAAATCAAATGTAATCTTAATAAATTTAACTGAACAAAATATTAATATCTGTGTCATCTATAGACCACCCAATAAAAATCAGGTACACCAATTCATCGACTTTTTTGAAACAGATAAAATAAAAAGGAAAAATAATAATAGTTGGTGATTTCAATATAAATTTACTTGACAAAAAAATTGTGCATACTAATGATTACCTAAATTCTCTCTGCTCAAACAATTTTGAAATACTAAATGAAATATAACCTGAAAAGTATCTTAGGTGGAATCAAAGAGGTGAAAATACAATAATTGACCATGTGATCACTAATATAATAGGATGCAATCACACAATTGACTACATAGATACACCGCTAAGTGATCATAGAGCATTGGAGTTAAATTTGGATATATCAGTAGCTAAACAAATAGTAGCAAGGCAAAAATATACTTCAGAAAAGATCGATTTTAATAAACTTAAAGAAAGCGTTGAAATAAAATTACAAAATTTACAAATAACTAGTTTTAAACAACTGCAAGAGTTGATTCTAACTGAAATTAAAAAGAATACAAAAACAGAAAACAGAAGATTTACTACTTCGATCCAAGAGGGGTGGCTCACAAAAGAAATATTTAAAAAAGTTATTCTAAAAAATAAAATTTACAAAAAAATGTTTAAAGAAAGACACAATCAACATCTGCAAATACAACTAAAAAATATTTAAAAAGAGCTGAAAAATAATATAAGAAATTCTAAAAAACAATACTACCAACAACAAATAGCATGCGCAGAAGGAAACAGTAATAAATTATGGAAAATTATTAAAAATATTAAATCAGACACAAAAATACCATCACCATGTATAAAGGAAATAAAACAAATGGATGGAAAAGTAACAAATAATCCGGTAGAAATAACAAGTACATTGAATGATTTTTATACAAATATAGGAAAAAAACTTGCAAATAAAATAAAGGGACCATGTTTAAATGTAACAGAAACACAAAAATACCAAATAAATGCTACCTTCTTTCTTAGACCCGCAACAATAGGAGAAATCAAAAAAATTATAGATAATTTGAAAAAAAATGCTTCTCCGGGATATAATAAAATTAAACCATCGCTAGTAAAAATTCTTAAAGACATGCTTAGTCCAATATTAAGAAATCTGATTAATCTGCATATAAAAGAAGGTACCCATCCAGATGAATTGTAAATAGCAAGAATCACTCCAATATATAAAGGAGGTGATAAAAAAGATCATAGCAATTACAGACCAATTGCAAATTTAACAGTTTTCAACAAAATATTTGAAAAATATATTCAAAAGAGATTAATGGATCATGTTAAAAATCTTAATACTTTACTAATATACTGACCGGAACCGGAACAGCCCTAGTGAATTTAATAAATTTTATTCAAACCAACATGGATACTGGGATCCCAATCACGGGAGTAATCTTAGATTTTAAAAAAGCTTTCGATACGGTTCATGTTGAGACCGTGATAAAAAAATTAAACGACATAGGAGTAAAATTTCAAGAAAGTAAACTATTAAAATCATACTTAGCAAATCGGAAGCAGTATACATATGTAAATGAAAAAAAAAGCCTTTTGCAAACAGTAAATTTTGGAGTACCCCAAGGATCCATTTTGGGTCCAATATTATATATTTTATACATTAATGATTTGTCACTGTACAATTTCAAGGGAAAAAATATTATGTATGCCGACGACATTGGACTATTCTATAAAAATCAAACAGACGTATTAATAAACAATGACATAAACAAAGACCTAACTATGTTGACTAAATGGACAAACACAAACTTACTTACACTTAATGAAAAAAAAAGCAATATTATCCATTTTGAAACTAGAAAAAAATGTCATAAAGTAGATGCTTACATAAATAATGAACGACTTACTGAAATTGGACATGTTAAATACTTAGGACTAACAATAGACAGACAATTAACATGGAAAATTCATATCAACAATTTAATTAGCAAAGTGGCGACATTATCGAGGCTTTTTTTAAAAATCAAAAATTTTATTCCAAAAACGGAAAAAAATCTAATGTATGAAGCCTATGTAAAAACTAAAATATGTTATACGCAACTATTATGGGGAGCAGGATATCAAAATGACATAAACAGACTACAAAGACAACAAAATAAAATATTAAAGTTAGTATATGACCTTCCCTATTTAACTGCAACTATAGAACTTTTTAAACAAACTAAGCAATTAAATATAACTGAACTCTTTCAACTAGAATCATTAAAATTTATCCATAAATTAGCCACTAATGTAATTGTAGACGAAGAACTAAAACTAGTAAAAAATTGTAGTCAACATGGACATAATACGAGAATATCAGACAAGACAAATACCATATACAACTTTCTAAAACAAGACAAGGACAATCAAGACTAATGAACCAGGGACTGAAATTATACAATAAACTACCAGACAAAACTAAACAAAAGACTCAGACAAACTTTTCAAAAGATGTAAAAAATATTTTTTTGAATTATGTACACTAAATATGTCAACTCTTTGTAAAAGAAGAATCATAAATTATTTATTAAATTTATATAAAAAAGCAAATGGCGTATTGGACGTCCCGGAATTAACTAGTGTTATCAGCTTAAAAGTACCAGTTCGAAATACTCGGCAGCTAAAGTTATTTTTTTAATCTCCTGGCAGTCATAATTATTATTACAATTCACCAATACCTAGACTACACCGGCTAGGTAACGAGTATGGTGAAGTTGATATATTTCGTCTGTCTTTTTATAAATATAGGTTAAGTATTCAAAAGGTTATAAATTTATTTGTATATTATTATTATTATTTATTTATTTGAATTTTTATTCCGGTAAAATGGCTATAAAGTGCAGAGCCAATTCTACCATATAAACATATAAACATGAACATAAATATAAACATAAATATAACAATAAACATAAATAAAAACATAAAATAAAATTTTATATTGCAGCACTTATGGTGGTCTTAACATATCGCGCCATCGCTTGAACAACAGTGATTGGATCCACTCTGCAGTGGCTTGGTGAATTTCGTTATTAGACTTTTTCAGGCGTTCCCATAGGCTCCAGGCTCTTTGGCGAAGCAGGGCAGCGAAGGTGTTTATTCGTCCAGCTGTAAACATTTCAGGGGCACTGCAGTACCTAGGCAATCCGAATAATTGTCGGTATGAGTTGTTATACGCGATCCTTAATTTATTCCACGCTCCTTGCGTATAGTTGTTCCAAAGTTCCGCTGTATACATGGACGTCAAATACGAAGTAAATATGATTTTCTTCACTTCGTTACTGCATTGAAAGAAGCGTCTCGCTAGCATAGAGGCCCTGACATTAATGGTTCTTCTCTGTCTCTCTGATGTCCTGATCGTCTTTACAATTATCAGTCAGTATGTGCCCTAGATATTTGACTTTTGCAGTTACCATTAAACTGTTGTTGTCTAGGAATACAGGTGGTGATGGGTTCACGAACTCAGAAAGTGACGTCTTGTGTTTAAATATAAGTAAGTACGGCAGATAAAATAAAATAAAATTTTAAAATTTATAAAATTTCTTAATATTGTTCTTTATTTACTATTTTTTTCCATGTATCTCTATAATAATGTATAAACTTATATGTATGTATATGTATGTGTGTATGTTTTAATATGTAAACTTATTAAATATTTTTCTATGTACCATATACCTATGTTGGTACATTTTTTTATTTTTACTTATTATTGTATCTTTTAGTTTATTTTATTTTATCTTTGATTTTAACTTAATTTACATACTTATGTTTTACTGCTGCACTTGAATGTAATTTCTAATATATATAAAAGCCCGTAGGGCGTGTAAATTAATAAATAAATAAATAATATCCTTTATACTGGTTCTGTTCCTAATTTCTTCATTTCTTATTTTATCACTTAAGCTTATACGGAGTAATCAAGTGGTCAAGGGTCTTGAATACTAACGGTCCATGCGCTTAGTCGCTGCAAGACGTGTTATAATCTCAATCCTTTTAATTATTTTAATTTTTAAGAGTACCTACTCTAAATTTCTTAGTCAATTTAAAAAAATGTGTAAATGGGGGCTAGAGTTCTTTTAGTCCATGCGCTCTGTAGCTGCAAGTCGTGCTGTAATCAAGCTCCTTCTGATTATAATTTAAATGTATCTTATTGGAAACGAGGAACTAGATTTTCAATTGATCATGCGTTCTGTAGCTTAAAAACGTGCTGAGATATAATTTATTGTACGCCTTGAGATGATTTTCACAAAAATGGTTCTTTATAAATTATTCAAATATATTATTCATGCCTACATATTTTTGTTTTGAATGCATTTAATTATTGAAATGTATAATCTGTACTGGCAACATTATTGTAGCTGTCGCATTTCGTAATGGCCGCACTTAAATGCTCTGACAGTTCTGAAGTTTGTGTCATAAAGCGATTTGATCATTGTTTAGTGGTCTATTCTTTACAACGCTTGACGGAGTGACTTTCTTTGAAGTAGACTTTGGGTAATTTCCTTTGATAATTATTGATTCAAGGGCGAAGTTTGACAGCAGGAGCCCATAGATTCACACGTACAGCACGTAACAAGCATAGTCAGAACAGAAACACACAGCAATGCTTCCTTCGTAATTTTTAGGTTTTCGTCTCCTGATTGCAGCGTGTTATTTAATATTCTAGTGGCTATTTTGCCATGGGTCGAGTGCATACTTCGCTGTATGAGCGTATCAGTACAGTACGAATACAGGATTTTTTTATATCAGATTTTATTTTATTATTCGTAGAAAAAAAATAGATTATGAATATCATCAGCTGAAATTTGAATGGTTTACGTCATTACACAAGAAAAAATGACGGAATATGCGTACTGCGACACGTTACAAATAACTAGTACATTTTTTTGATTATTTTTTTTTATTGAAAAAGTTTTTTGACGAAGTAATTATAAAGTTATAAATATTTTGTACAAACGTAGTTAATTATAACGTTTCTACCTCTCTAATATTTTTTATATTTATAAACACATATGTTTATATTTTATTTTACATATATTTTATTTTTAATATATAAAACAGATTCCTTGAAATTAGTTATTATAATCTAAAATATACACAATTTTCCACTGTATGAAGTTCAGGATAGGGCAAGTCGCATGTGTTTTTCTAAATATTTTTAAATCTGCTATTGATTTTGAGATTTGCGGAAGATTATTAAAGTTTTTTTTCCAACATATGAATAATGATTTAAAGCCGCAGTAAATTATTTGGAAGTCTAGGGTTTCGAGAATTTTGTAAATTGGTGGGTTTTTTTTCTTTGAAAGATTGTGTGATAGATGCTTTTAAAAATATGTTATCAATTGAATGTATTTCTAGTTCTTTAAAAAAATAATTTGATGGATAAGTTCTAGGCTTTTTTAGTACAATTTTAGCTTTTGTTTTTTGGGCAGTCAAAAATTTACACTAAAGAGGTCTTCTACAATGGTATCCGAAACTTCGGAACAAATCTAAGTCAATCGGGATCGCCCAAAAATTAAAATACGTTTTGAAAGTCTATGCTTTTATAGTGTCGAACTCTGAAAAATACACATAAAAGTTTTTTTATGCGCCTCCACCCGTTTGCCTGTGATGATATAAGAGATTACGGCCAAGTACTAGGAGTTGGACTTTATTGTATTCTAATTTTAATTAGAAACAATTAAATAAACTAAATTAGTAAACCGAAATCGGTGTTTGATTTCAATATCATTATTGCTAGCCTACGTTCGTGACCCGCGCTTTAAGGGTTTGCCTGGGTTGGCATTGTGTCAAACTCTTATTGTATTTTAAGTTTGCTCCTTTTGATTATAGTTTCTTAAGACGAAACAAACTGTAAAATATACCACGAAGTAAAAGTTAACATACGTTTATTCAAAACATCAATATCTTTTCTTTCCAGGATATAAACATTCATATTAGATATAATCATCTGTACCCAAACCAGTAAAGGATTATGGAATTCGATTCAGTGATCGTTAAGGTTGAACCGGGGACTTGCGATGTAGAAGAGGATATTCTCCGTACTGGGGAAGCGGCGCCATATTCCCGCAGAAGTAAGGAGCCAGGTGTAGCTACCGTGAAGGCTGAACCGTGGGCTGACGATGAACAAGGAGGTATTCTCCATACTGGGGAAGGGGCACCATGTTCCCGCAGAAATGAGGAGCCAGGTGTAGCTACCGTGAAGGCTGAACCGTGGACTGGCGGTGAACATGAAGATATTCTCTATACTGGGGTAAAGGCGCCATGTCACTACAGAAGCCAGGAGCCAAGTATTGCTACCGTGAAGGCTGAACCGGAGACTGGCAATGTAGAAAAGGACATTGTCCATATAAGGGAGGGGGTGCCATACCCCTACAAAAGCAAGGAGCAAGGTGTCACTACCGTAAAGGCTGAACCGGGGACCAGTACTAACCAGCCTAGGATAACTGATGATATAATTATCCACACAGAGATGGATATAGATTATCCTGACATCAAACAAGAATCTCTTATTTCTTCTCCTGAAAATGAAATCGCCTCAAGTAAGTAATAATTCCTTCCACTTTACGAGATTACGTCTGTGGACTATTTTTTTTATTATTATTTTTTTTTTATATTTATTTACAATTTTAAAAACCCGTTAGGGTTACATTAAAAATTTAATATTGTCTAGTCATTTTATGTCTCGTCTAGTCTAGTTAGTTCGGTCATCATGTGCTTTTTCAGATTGATTTTAAATTTGTCCCTAGTAAAAGTTTTCAAGTAGTAAGGTAAGTCGTTGTGGTGTTTAAGTCCATTATGTAGTATTTTTGACTGTCCTGTGTTTGTCTTTGCCTTTTCAATATGATAGTGTTGTTGTCGTCGGGTGTTATATTTGTGTATGTTAGCATTTTTGACTAATATTATGTCGTCGTCTTGTATGTTTCCCAGTGTTATTTTGTGCACAATTTTTAAAGTCTCAATTTTAGTCAAGTAGTTTATGTCAAACTGGTGTGTTTTTTGTACAGTTCAGTCGTAGAGGTCAGGTAGGGTAGGTTGTATGTTAGTTTGAGAATTTTATTTTGTTGTCTTTGTATTCTCGTTATTTCTGTCTTGTTACCAGTTCCCCAGAAGGCGATCATGTAACTCAATTACTTTTGACATAGGCTTCGTGTATAATATTTTTTTCCTTTCTTGATATAAAATCTTTAATTTTGTAGAAGAGGCTATGTAGCGATGCCATTACTTTAGTGAGTCCGTCTATGTGTATTGTCCATTTCAATTGTCTGTCCATTGTGAGTCCTAGGTAAGTCACATGTTCTAGTTCTTTAAGAGTTTCGTTGTTTATTTTTATGTTCATGTTATGGTTCTTCTTTTGTGTTTCGAAATGTATTATATTGCATTTCTTGGCATTTAGTGTTAATAAATTTTTGTTTGTCCATTCTAATAGTTTTTGCACGTCATTGTTGATGGTTTTAGTCGTTTCAATGTCATTTTTGTTTTCATATAAAATTCCTAAGTCGTCCGCATAGATTGTTTTTTTCCCATTATGTCACTGTGTATTATGTCGTTAATGTATATTATAAATATAAAACAATGGTCCTACTATTGATCCCTGAGGTACTCCGAATTGCATTGTTGTTATTTCACTTTTGTGTTCTTCAATTTTCGTAAATTGTTTTCTTCCTTGTAGATAGTTTTTAAATATTTTGAGAGCTTGTCCCTTAACTCCTGTATGTTGTAGTTTATCTAGAAGGGTATCTATGTGGACTGTGTCAAATGCCTTCTTGAAGTCAAGTATGAGTGCAGTCACTGTATTTCCTTTATCAATGTTGGTTTGTATAAAGTTGCAAACTGATGTCATTGCTGTGGAGGTACCCTTTCTTTTTTGAAATCCATGTTGGTCTTTTGCAATACAATTAAGGTTTTCGAGGTGTTGGTATAATCGATTGTGTAGCACTTTTTCAAATATTTTACTTAGAATGGTTAAGTTTGCTATGGATGATGGCATGCAAAAGACCTTCACTGTTATAGTATAATTGCTGATATATATAATTGAGGTGTCAGCAGAGTTGTATTATTGTCAAGTTTCGGAAATATTACAACAATGGATGTTTGTGGAGGTTACAGTTCTGGGTATTTAAGACTCGTGGACTTTTGACTTACCTACATGACTGTGACAATACACGTTCTTACCGTCTGTGACAATAAACGTCTCACCGTTTAGATTTTTAAAAACTAACATTGTTAGAACGCATGTTAACTCTCAATATGTTGCAAAATCAAAAAAATATGTGTGTATAGTTTAATTAATTGTTGAATATGTTGCGTAAGTAGTTGGGAGAGAGATCTTTTTTGTATTGATGATTGAATTATCTATGAGTTTTCTCCGATCGCATTAATATTTCACAAGGCACCCCCAATTTCGTCGCAAAATAATTTATTTTTGGTTATATAGTATCTTCTTCTAGAGCTTTGGAAATAGTGGAAGTATTTCACGAGAGTTAACAGAAATATTGTATGCAGAAACACACTCGCCACAACGAGCGTATCTATTCATCGTACTTAATTAATATTTCTGGTAATCTGGGATCTTCGCGATCAATCCGGGACACATCACCGTGTGGTCTGTCCCGAAGGATTCTTAATGATATATCTACAGATAATACAGAACGGACTACTCATTTTACTGAGTTATTTATTTGTGAATGTTGACCTAATTATAAAAGGGGGTACAAGAATGAGAGCAAAACTGGGTGATACAACTGTCAATTGTATTTTGTATGCTGATAATGCTTTCTTCTTCTTCTTCACGTGTCATGTCGGGTCCCCCCGACGTTGACGATCCAGACTTTAGAGAAAGCTTCCCTATCCTGAGCAGTGCGAAACAGCTCCTCCACATTTCTATGTCGTCTATGTCTATGCCGGGAGATTCTTCGCACCCCTGGTCCATTTAAGGACCGCCCGGGACTCGGGGCCATTGTTTGGTTTCTCTTCATAGTGATATCCTGGGAATTATTGACCGAAGTGGTTTCCCGTTGCCTTCTTCGGTGGAATTTTCTGTCGGGGTTACCTACCCTTAGCTGGAGGGGTCCCGTTTTATCCTCTCCCTATCTGCTATGGCACTGATGTTAATGCCAGTGGCCACATCGCCCAGGGCTCGCGGGGCCAAAGAGACCACTCATGGACGCTAAGGAGTAGGACTATTGGTAGTGTTGCTGATGGAATGCAACTGCGGCATTATACGGCATTTTATATGTACATATTTTCCAGCAAAATATGCACCACCGCGGCCCTACCAAACTTTGAGCCCTGATGATGCTTTGCTTTTTGCTAATGTAGGATTTTGCTGGTTGAGAGTTATAGAGCTTCTACTTCTGTGCAATACTATCACTCTTACGCAATATGTTGTATTGGATTCATTTGAAAACGATGACTCGCTTCATCGGTCGTCGCATTATTTCAGGTAAAATGATTTAGCACGTGTGTGTGTCATCGATAATGGACTATGAATCCCACACTAGAGACAAAGACGACCTGCAATTCTTGGCAACAAAAGTCTACGATGTATGGGAAACAATTTGCTAATGAATGTCGATTAATTAATTGATAACGTGATGGTTTTCGAAAGAAATAAAAGTTTGACTAAATGTGAGAACACTGGCAGAGAAATGTGTGTATCAGGGAAGTATGTTTACAAGTGATGGAATGATTTATGGAGGAATGAAGAAATACATTGAAAGAAGGGTGAGTGCCGGGAACAGAGTGAATGATGCACTTAAATCAACCTTAAATGTTTGTCACGAGAGGCAAAACTAACAGTTCACAAAGGAGTCTTGGTGTCGACCCTGATGTATGAGAACAAAGTATGGAATGAATAAAAAACAAGGATGAAGGTAGACTGAATATTGTCAAAATGCGATCTCTTAGGCGAATGTGTGTTAAAATGTGTAAGATAGGTGCACAAATGTTGGAATTCGTGCATTTTGTGAGGCTGAGATAAGCTTAATCGACGAAACGAAGTTAGTTTGGACACGTTAAGCGAATGGGCAGCGAAAGAACGGCTTAAAACATAAATTTCGCAAACGTTCATGAATTCAGAAATAGATAGAAGAAACAGGAAGACCGAAAAAGACATGGTATGACTAAATCCAACAAAAAAAATGTACGTAGATATGTCAGAAGTCGGAATAATCAGCGGGCGTGCATCAAAAGATATTTGTATGTAGAGAAAGCAAGTTATGTATGCAAAGACAGAATGATTTTGCGTTCTATCCTCTCTGCCTACCCTTTCGGGGAAATAGCGTGATGGTTTGTTTGTTTGTAATTATACCAGTAAAACAAATGAACAACGTACAATTTTTTATCCTTTTAGCGATTCAATATTTCAAATGGAAATAAATTAAAGTTGTTTTGAGTTACAGTCAGTTTTACGATATGAAGCCTGAAATTGTCCCGCCTTCTTGTCTGCTGGTTAAAAAAGTCTTTATTATATTGACTACCCCTTAGTACACTTTAAAAAAGCCTAGTTCAAATGTTTTTGTTTTTGTTTCAGGTTTGCAAGCGAAGGAAAAGGATTTATGCTCTTCAAAAACTCAAATGTCGACTCATACTGGTGAAAAACCATTTTCATGCTCAGAGTGCCAATATAAAGGTGCCAAGAAAAGATATTTGAAATTGCATATGTTGACCCATTCTGATGAAAAACCATTCTCATGCTCAGAGTGTCGATATAAATTTTCACAGAGAAGTCATTTAAATACACACATGTTAACTCATACTGTTGAGAAGCCATTCTCATGCTCAGAGTGCCAATATAAATGCTCGCAAAGTCATAATTTAAAAAGACACTTGCTGACTCATACTGGTAAGAAAGCATTTTCTTGCTCAGAGTGCCAATATGAATGTTCACTAATTGGTAGTTTAAAATCACACATGTTGACTCATACTGGTGAGAAACCATTCTCATGCTCGGAATGCCCGTATAAATGTTCACGTAAAGAGTCTTTAAAATCTCACAAGTTGTCTCATGCTAGTGAGAAACCATTCTCATGCTCAGAGTGCCAATATAAATGTTCATTCAGAAGAAATTTAAAATTACACATGTCGACTCATACTGGTGAGAAACAATTCTCATGCTCAGTGTGCGAATATAAATGTTCACAAAGAAGTCATTTAAAAAGACACTGGTTGGCTCATACTGGTGAGAAACGATTCTCATGCTCAGAATGCCAACACAGGTGTTCAAATAAAAACGATTTAAAACGACACATGTTTACTCATAGTGGTGAGAAACCATTATCATGCTCAGAGTGCGAATATACTTGTTCACGTAGGGATGTTTTAAAAACTCACAAGTTGACTCATACTGGCAAATCAAAACCGCTCTCTGCTCCGATTGTAAATACACCTGTTTCTCAAAAAAGTGAGTGATTTTATTCACTAAATCACATTGGTGAAAAGGTTCTTACTGTGAAATGAATAAAAGTTGATCAAAATAATGCCTGATTTAACTTCAAATTTTATAAACAAAAACTGAAGAAATTTTAAATTACACATGTCGACTAATACTGATGAGAAACAGTTATCTTGCTCAGAGTGCTAATATAAACGTTCTGGTTAGTAAACGAATTCCCATGGAACTCTATTTGCCTATTTATGGGTACAGAAAAGAGTTTTCCTGCGGCGGCACTGGAACGCGCTAGCGAGAGGGAAGCCCTAGGGCTCTTCCGATATATGTTAAGTGGACTGTATTTTATGGTTCTAACGCGATCGAAATTAGTATCCGCGCTATGCGGTATGCAGTGTCAATCGGTCACAACACAAGCAAATGAGATGAATTAGGAAGGGATGCCACTAACCTTATCCTCGTCTTGATGGATTTGCCGGATTCAACTTGACACTTGCGAGCGGCACTAACACGATGGCAAGCCCCAATCTGGAGCTCAACACTGGTGGTTGGTGGACACAAAGTTTTATGATGCGGCACACGTTCAACGAAATAAATGCCCGATGTACGACACGAGGTCTTAATATGGCGGGTTATCAAAAGATACTGAGGTGGGAGGGGAACACAGGTTGTGGGTAAAAAGTATGTAGAAGTTGTGACAATACTTGACTCATGCATACCCGCATAATTCGCAACCAGGTTCTAATAAAAGAAATTCGAAATTTCTATGTTGGCTCATTTCGATTAGAAACTATTTTCATGCTCAGAGTATCAATATAATCATGAAGTTTCGCATATATTTAATAAATTGTCTATCTTTTATGTATGTTAGTGTATGCGCATGGGTATATGTATGTGTGTATGCATGTATGCGTATATATGTATGTATCAATATGTGTATACGAGTAAGTTTATATTTTATTGGTCTTGGCTTTCTATTAACTTGTAATTTATTATTATGTATTAAAATGTTGTTGCCTAGCTTGGAACGAAGGTATGTACCCTTGTTAGCCGTGCAAAGTGATCAAAAATTTGTACATTTGATCAAATTTTTAAATAAATTAATTTTAAATGTAAACAAAATGTATTTTATTTAATCCATTTAATTTTTTAGACCAATAACCAGTTAAGCGGTTTTAAGAAGTTTCAACTGCGTATATAGCAACAAATAAGAGTGAAAAACATTTATTATCAATTTAGTATACATACTCTCTCGTATATGTAAATTCGTATTTATGTATCACCCGTCGATGAGAAAAATCCTCTTCGGAAGTTATTGTTATGTTATTTTAATAAAATAAACGTATAACACGTATCCTTTTTTTATGTACCAACTTGTAAAAACAATCGTACGTCGAATCCATTTATTAGACGTACCTGTAGAAATTGTAATGGACTCAGTATTGATGTCGACATTTTTAACTGCACGTTGCATTTGTACAGAAAATTTCTTCATGGGGTTACGTGAATGACGTCTTAGCCCCGCTGGACCCACTTACTTGTTTGAACATGTTAAATCAAAAATAGTACCCGTAACTGGCGTTTTGCATAGACTTCGTGGTCTGCTTCCTCACTCTGTTTTGTTTGCCGTCTATTACGCTATGATACATTCTCACCTATCCTATTTATGCTGTATTTGGGGTTTCGCTAACAAAAACCAGATTTCTGAGATTCAAGTTCTTCAAAACCGAGCTCTGAGAAGCATTCTTGGTTTGAAATGGGATTCCCATGTCAAGGATATTTATCGTAACACAAAAATACTTCCTTTCAAGGTAATGGCACTGTATGACATCACTAACACTATTTCAAACATCATAAACTTTTCTGCTCACACAAATTTAAAACTTACATTTAATCATGAAATTCACAACTATAATACACGACATGCAAAAAATCTTCACATTTCTAAATTTTGTTCCACGAAGTTCGGCAAAAGGTCTCTGGAATACATTGGTCGTATACAATTTAATAAACTGCCTGATGACCTTAAAAATGAAATGTCGAGTGGTAAATCTCAAAGACCAGAAATGAAGACCTATTTCTTGAATCTTTTTGAAAGTGATAGTTTTTAGCTCAGTTTCTGTGAATAGTCTATATATTGTGTTTTAGGTTTAAATGTTTTTCTTTTCTTTTTTTAATATTAAGTTCACAGAATGTTTAAATGTTTTTATTTTCTTTTTTAATATTAATTTCACAGAATGTTTAAATGTTTTTCCTTTCTTTTTTAATATTAAGTTCACAGATTGTTTGAATGTTTTTATTTTCTTCTTTAATATTAAGTTCACAGATTGTTTAAATGTTTTCTTTCCTTTTTTAATATTAAGTTCATAGATTGTTAAAATTTGTTAAAATTTTTATTGTTTAAATGTATACTATGTATTGTTACAAGAAATGTACTATTTTTTTTATGTACCGTCCCAAATGAGTTTTCTCGTACAACTCCTGGGAATATAATATCATGATATTCATGTCTTATATGTTATATTAAATTTTAACGATTTTAGTTCAAAAAAATTATTAAAATTAATTGTTGAGTTTATTTTTTAAGTTCTTAATTGGTAGGTATTAAATTAAAAAAAAATAAACAATATTTTATTTTGCTGTCCTTGTAATTAGTTTGTCATTTTAATTACCTGTTCCTTTACAGTTGTAGCAAATAACATATTTTCAATTTAACATAATAAGCTTCATTCTTAAGATTTTTATCCGTTTTTGGAAAAAAGTTTTTTATTTTTTAAGAAATACTCTGTAATGTTGCTATTTTGCTAATTAAATTGTTGATATGAATGGCAAATGTCCATTTTTTGTCTATTGTATTCCTAAATAATGAATTTCATTATCGAAATGAATAATTTTTACTGGCAATAGCTTTTAATAAGTACTGGCAGCATTGTCGAAGCATTTTATAATAGCCGCACTCGGATGGTCTGACAGTTCTGAAGTTTGTGTCATTAAACGATTTTATCATTGTTTAGGGGTCTATTATATATAACGTTTGACGGAGTGACCCCCATCGATGTAGAAACTTTGGGTAATTTCCTTAAATAATTATTGATTAAAGGGCGAAATTAGACAGCGGGAGCCCATATATTCATACATACAACACGTAACAAGCACAGTCAGAACAAAAACACAGAAAAATGCTTCCTTTGTAGTTTATTTATATTTTCGTCTTCTAATTGTAGCGTCTTATGAGCATATCACTACATAACGATTACAGGAATTGATTTAATGTCTATGTTTTATTAATGTACTCAGAAAAATACATATCAGAAATTAGGCCGATTAAGGCCAGGTGTTATATTGAGCTAGACTATTTATTGAGTTGATGTTTATTTTGTTGAACTCCAAGTTATAATTTTAATAAATTAAAATATTTCATAAAATAAATAAAGTGAATAGACCACAGTGGATGATTTTAATATTGAAATTGCGAGCACAAGTTCGTGACCCACACTTTAAGGGTACTTTGTGTTGGAGCTAAATTAAAATTTTACTGTATTTTTAAGTCTTCCAAAAAGAATTTTAAGGCTTTTAAATAGTTTGGTAATCATTTTGGCGAATTGATCATGTCCAATCAATTTAATCCTGGGTAGTGAAGAATCCACTTCCCTCTTTTCTCAATCCAATGAAGTACATATTATGTACTTCTGGATTACATTCTTTCAGCACAAAGATGCTAAGGCTACCAGATTTCAGACAGCTCCTTCGGGCAGCTTTTCTCGTTTGACAATGAGTAAATTTTCCGTGTATGTGGTCACCGCCAAGGAGACTTATCTCCTCGGATGCGGTGTGCGGTAAGTGGTGGGCAAATTGTATTTTTAAATCGATAGCACCGATAGATTAAGGCGAAAGAATCTGTAAAATACACCCCTAATAAAAAAATAAAAAAGTATATTCTTAACTATTTGAATTTAATAGATACTTCTATATATTTTTTCTTTTCTTTCCAGGATATTAGCATTCATATTAAATAATCATATGTACCCAAACTAGTAAAGGATTATGGAATTCGCTTCAGTGAACATAAAGGCTGAACCGGGGACTGGCGATGTAGAAACAAATATTCTCCACACTGAACAAGGGGCGTCATGTTCCCACAGAAGTGAGAAGCCAGGAGTTGCTACCGTGAAGGCTGAACCGAGGGCCAGTACTGACCAGCCTAGGATAACCAGTGATATAATTATCCGCAAAGAGATGGATATCGATTATCCTGACATCAAACGAGAATGTTATGGTTCCACTACTAAGAATGAAATCGCCTCAAGTAAGTAATACTTGCTTTCATATTATCTGCTCTGACATTACGACAGTAAATGTTTGGGGCAAACTTTACTGTATGGACAAATTAGTGCATATCAAGAATTTTTCGATCATTGTTTTTAGATAAGTAGATTGACATTCTGATAAATTTAGAGTTCAAATAATTTGTGGTCTGTGATTAGTAGGTACATAAAATACAATTTTAAAATATAGGTAATCTAGCAAATAATTGCACTGCAGTACAAAAAAATAAACATCGTTTTTTTTCTACATACACATTTAAAGAAAAATCGTTTTGGGGCAAGCTCCCTTAATTACGAAAATCGCATCGAAACTGAAATGGTTTGTAACAATAAAAAAATTGGCTTATGCATATTGAAACACGAACAAATTAAAAGAATTAGAGATAAACTCCTTTGGTTTTGTTAAAAATTCAATTATGTGCCAACCCTGGCCCACAAATTCACATTCTATAGAAAAATTGAGCAAATAGTTGACAATTTTGCCCACCGGTTTTTTATAATGATTTTATAATGGTGATGCCTCAATGATGCTATTGTTTCAACATAAACAGTTTTTTTCACCCAAAAAGTAGTAATAAACCCTATGATAAGGATAATAAAACCAAAAATAACAGTTAATTACCAAGTGGGCAAAATTGTCAACAAGTGGAGATAATTTTGCCCAGCATGTTTTGTCACAACACTACAAAATTTCCCTTGAGTAGCGCCTGCTAAAGTCACTCAAAAAACCTCCTCGTTTTTGTTGTGGTTTTTATTTCAATTTAAAAACACGAAAACGCAAAATATAAAACTGTATGCGGACAATTATATAAATGTGAAAGAAAAAAGTAAGAAAAATAAAAGTAAAATTTTTGATTGAAAATAGGATGTTTCGTTTGTTCTAAGAATGTAGTATTGTATAAATTAGTATATTGTGAATTGAATCATTGTAAATATGAGTAAAGATGAACATGTTTTTCTTTATATTTACTTTAAGATAATACAAATATTTACTTATTATTTCTCGAAGGTAAAACAATGGAAATAGCTTCGGTGAATATTAAGGCTGAACCGGGGACTGGCGATGTAGAAGGAGATATTCTCCGTACTGGGGAAGGGGCGCCATGTTCCCGCGGAAGTGAGGAGCCAGGTATTGCTACCGTGAAGGCAGAACCGGGGACCAGTACTGACCAGCCTAGGATTAGTGATATAATTAGCCGCACAGAAATGGATGTAGATTATCCTGACATCAAACAAGAATGTTTGGATTCCTCTCGTGGAAAAAAAATTGCCTCAAGTAAGTAAAACTTCGTTGATTTGCTTAAAATAATAATGCAATAATAAAAACAATGTTTCCTTTTCCATCAATCCAAAGACCTCATTCATGCATCATAAAGTTGTTTCGAGTTAGAGACAGTCTTACCATAGGAAGCCTGAAATTGTCTCCACTTCTTGTCTGTTGGTTGGAAAAGTCTTTATTGCATTAATTACCACTTAGTACATTTGGAAAAAGTCAAGTTCAAATGTTTTTTTATTTTGTTTCAGGTTTACTTGCGAGACAAAATGATTTTAATTCAAAAACTCACAAATTGAATCGTACTGCTAAAAGAAAATACTCATGCTCAGAGTGCCAGTATATATGTTCAATGAGAAGTAAATTAAAATCACACATTTTGTCTCATACTAGTGAGAAACTGTTCTCATGCTCAAAGTGCCAGTATAAATGTTCACGTAGACAAACTTTAAAAACTCACAAGTTGACTCACATTGGGGAGAAACCATTCTCATGCTCAGAATGCCAATATAAAAGTTCTCAAAGAAATAATTTGAAAACACACATGTTAACTCATACTAGCGTCAAACCATTCTCGTGCTCAGAGTGTCAATATAAATGTTTACTAAAAAGTCATTTAAAATCTCACATTTTGACTCATACTGGTGAGAAACTATTCTCATGCTCAGAATGCCTATATAAATGTACCGTGAGAAGCAGATTAAAATCACACATGTTTACTCATACTGGTGAGAAACCCTTGTCATGCTCAGAGTGCCAATATAAATGTTCACAAATAGGGAGTTTAAAATTACACATGTCAACTCATACTGGTAAGAAACCATTCTCATGCCCAGAGTGTCAATATAAATGTTTACTTAGAAGTCATTTAAAATCACACATGTTTACTCATACTGGTGAGAAACCGTTCACTTGCTCAGAGTGCCAATATAAATGTTCCTTTAAACGTAAATTAGAATTGCACATGCGTACTCATACTGGTGAGAAACCATTCTCGTGCTCAGAGTGTCAGTACAAATGTTCGAGTCAAAATAATTTGAAAAGACACAAATTGACTCATACTGGTGAGAAACCATTATCATGCTCAGAGTGCCAGTATAAATGTTCAAATCAAAGGAATTTGAAAAGACATATGTTGACTCATACTGGTGACAAACCATACTCATGCTCAGAGTGCCAGTATAAATGTTCACGTAGAGATACTTTAAAAACTCACAAGTTGTTTCATTCTGGCAACAAAATGTTCTCCTGCTCCGATTGTGAATACACCTTTTTCAAAAGACGTGATTTAATACATCATTCATTAAGTCACATCGGTGAGAAAGTTCTAACTGTAAAATTATTAAAAAATATTTGCAACAGTTAATTACAGATATAAGCTTAATTTCATTCTAAATGTAAATGTAAGGTACACGTGTTTGTATATGTTGTACTCGTTCGTTTAGTGTAATATCGCACTCGTCATAATTCTCGGGTCAGAGTGTATAGTCAGATAGGTCACAAAATAGTAATAATTAGATTTAAACGCCACTTACTAAATATTTTTTATCTTTTGAGATGTGTATTCGGTTAACTGCTGACGTTAACCTTCTTAGAAAAATGTGGTCTGACTTTTCTTTATACAAACATATTCCCGTATTTTCCTCCTGGATTATAGTACTAGACCAGCGTTTTTTTTGTCTGTCATATTTTTTGGATAAATAGTTTATTATAGGAACTAGAATCATCCAAAAGTCTTTTAAATCGCCCAGTTTTATCTGCTGTCTTCAGACGTACAGTAAACAAATATGATAACTATTTTTGAAAATCAGAAAAGGCACCTACACAGAAAATTGTATTCTTATACAAATTCTTTAAAAAAATAACCAAATCGGTTTACTTTTGGGGTCTGAAAAACGGGACAACGAAACCTCGATTTAAATTAGGCATACTCAGTCTGACGTGCAGTTATTTTTCGCAGTTAAAAAAACAAAAAAAAAAACAATACAAGTATATATAGTAATACTTTAAATTAAACGAATTAAATAAAAGAAAAGTTAAATAATTATGTGATTGTAAATGTTGCTTGAATACGTGTTTATTAATTTATTTACTCATATTTTTTTCCATTCTAAACTATAATTAATAATAACAATGATGTGACTTTACTGGGGTTACTCGTGCCAAGGACACTTAACAATATACTTTTTTTTAAATATATTTTTACACATCGGTTTAGATCGTAGTGAAATAAAAGAAAACAATAAAAAAGCTCTTTAATTTTTCTAAGTACTTTTACTTTTTTATTGACATACGAGTATAACAATTATAATTAATATTACTTTATAAAAAATCAGAATCACCAGTGAATGACCACTACTATCCCAGTAAAAATTATACTCAGATTTAGTTACATCATAACATTATAAAACACCCTAACACATTAGAATATGGATATATTCAAAGAATTGCATAAGAAATAGCATCAAATAAAACAATAACCACACTTTTCCTTATAAAAAAACACTATCAATCTCAGCACAATAGCGGGAAGATGCACTACATATTACCTTTTGACAAGACACAGTTCAAAACTGATTGTTTTGTTTCATACCAAAAGATTTGTCCGCCTACTGCTTTTGTCATAGTTTCTAGTGTTAAAAGTTTTTTGACTGGACACATGTAGCAATTCTTATTATATTGTGTTTTATTAACCAAAGATCATTTACTGGGGGGTGGTCATTTACTGGAGCTTTGACTTTATATTATTTATATTACAAAACGCTCAATGAAAGAGCAAAAACATAACATAAGCCCTACATTTGTGGAGCAGTTGATTTAATATTGGTTTGGGCGACTGAGACAATCCATTTTACTTTTACCCAACTCCACTATCCATTTTTTTATAGCCTTTTTGAACATTTTCTCGTAACCAATTGTTTTAGTATATAGTGGAAGTAGGCTATAGATTTTAACTGAATCACAATCCTTTAATTATAATAAAAAAGTTTATTCTATAGTACGCTCCGTGAATATGGATGATAACTAACTAACTAACTAACCATCACGCCATTTCCCCGGAGGGGTAGGCAGAGAGGATAGAACGCCACACCACTCTGTCCTGGCACACTTCCTTTGCTTCCTTCACATTCATACATCTTCTCATGCACGCACGTCGATTATTCCGACTTTTCACATGACCACTTTCAAGAATTTGTTGTACTTGATCATGCCATGTCTTTCTCGGCCTTCCTCGACTTCTACAACCAGACACATTCGCATCATAAATCTTTTTAGCCGTTCTTTCATCATTCATTCGCTCCACATGACCGAACCATCGCAAAAGACCTTTCTTAATTTTGTCGATAATGCTTAACTCAGCCTTGCATTCTGCTCTAATTTCGACATTAGGGCACCTATCATACATTGTTTTTCCGCACATTCGCCTGAGGGATCGCATTTCAACAGCATTCAGTCTACTTTCGTCCCTTTTTTTCCAACTCCATGCTTCGCTTCCATACATTAGGGTTGGTACCAGAACTCCATTATGAACTGCTAATTTAGCCTCATGGATGATAAAATGAATATTTTGTCATTCACTATTTTTATATAGCTTTCGTGGTATTGCGTATGTACTTATTTATGCAATCAATTTATAAATAAAAAAAAATATTTTAAATAAAAGCGTACTTACTTGATATGACTTTTATTTCAATTTTATAAAAATTACCTATAACAAGGGCCACTGGGTGATAGTTCCTTTAAAAACTGTATCTCCGACCGGGGTAATTAGGTAGTTCTCTGAAAGCGAAATTCCCGGCCGTTAATTATTATGGTACACAGCCATTGTTTGCATTTTAATGTATATGATTTGGATACTGTGATGGAGAAATTTCGGGGGCGAAGCACCCACCCGAGCTACCAGATAAGTCAAGTAAATCAAGGGACCTAAGTATTCTTTCCCCACTCCATGTGAACTGCGCACAAGACGATAACACACTACAACAAGAAAATAATGTTATTGAAATGATTTGAATTGAACTATGACCTTAATTTTCCGATGACCCGTCCTTGTCGTATTGTTAACTCAAGACAAGATCTGGGCTCAGATGTAGCTGATCTAAGCGTAAGACGTCTGTCAGCTAGTTCGTCTGGATTGCAAAGTTTCCTTAGATATTCCGGAGCAGAGTTGTGCAGTTACTTGTAAGTAAGCCAACAAAGTTTGTATTCTATTTTCTGTGGTGCACGTAGCCAGTGTAATTCCCAAAGTAGTGGAGTAATATGACTGAACTTAGAAATTCCAACAATTAGTCTCGCTGCGGCATTCAATACAGATTGTAGACGAGTCATTTTATTTATTGGTAGACCTGCGTAGATACCACTATAATAATCAACTCTAGACACTACAAACACATTTATCAATTGACGGGTGCCATCAACCGCAATTGTTTTTGCGTAAGAATTTAATCTGTCTCAGCTGGTAAAAGCATGAGCTTATCGTTCTACTAATTTGAGCGTCAAGAGAAAGGTCACATATTCCCTCGGGTTTTAAAATAATTTAGGTGTAATTCGGTTTATATTCTTGTGACGGGGGTTTACCGTTGGGACAAAACATAGCGAACTTTTTACACACATAATTTCGGTATGGAAAATTGTTGATGTGAGTTGTCCATGTTTTAACATTCATTATTGTAATGAATAATTTCTTCTGGCAATGTACGGGCAACATTGTTATAGCATTTCCGCACTCGGATGCTCTTGACGAAGATTGTCTATGACTAACAGTGGTGGCGGTCGTTTTTGTTTGTCTTAGATAATAATTATTGTGTTTTTTCCTTAAAAAGTCGAAATAATTCACTAATTGGGTTAAAAAAAGAGTAGTGTACATACAATTTTATCTATTATTAAGTGTTTTCAGTAGTTTGTGTTTGTTTTCGTTCTCTGTCCCGAAACCTAATAACCAGGTAACAATTATTTTTTCCATACACGTGTAGCCAAATTTTTTTTTGGTTTTTACAACTTATTTTGTACTTTTCTTTTTTATTATTTGTTATAAATGAACGATAAAGAGAAACCTCCGGATCCACCGGATGGATCTCAATCAGATTCGTCGTGCGGTACAATGGACACTGTTCCAGATCCCGCCGAATTTGTTACAATAAGGCCTAAATCAAAAAAACTCAAACTTATAAATTCGGAGAGGAAATCGAGTTCTGAGTCAGACCGCCCCCTCCCACACAAAACACCTAGCCCCCGACCCTCTGTTTCTACAAACCCAGGTACTCCAGAGGTCACAAACACTTTATCGCCTATTACCACACCTACCAAAGTCCAATCCCGCATGTACAATGGAATGGATCGTGCTCCATTTATCGTACATGTAACAAAAGTACAAGTAGACGGCGTCACCCAAACCAACTTGTACGATATTGACTTCGGTCGATTTCTTCATAGAAACAATATTCGGACTGCCTGGAACGGAATCAAGTCCGTCGGCCGTAACCGTATTTCTGTGGAGTTTAAGACGGCAAACGAAGCCAATGCGTTTGTAAAATCAGAAATAGCTAAAAAAGATAATTATAACGTTTTCATTCCGACTTTCCTAGTAACTAAACAAGGTGTTACCAAAGGCATCCCTTCGCACTGGTCTGAACAGGACATTGTGGAGAATGCCGAGGTACCTCATGGATTCGGAAAAGTAATCAAGGCTCGACGACTGAATTACAGATCGAGTAATGGTGACGTAGTCGAATGGAAACCCTCCCGCACGGTGGTTTTGACCTTCGACTCAAAATCTCTACCTTCCCACATTTCCATCTTCAATGTGTCCCTCTCCGTAGAACTCTACGTATTTCCGACTATTCGGTGTTTTAAATGCTGTAAGTACGGACATACAAAGACTGTCTGTAGATCTCTTGTGCGCTGTTACAAGTGTGGCTCCTCACACAATGGGGAATCCTGCACGGTGGCGGCAGAAGATATAAAATGCCTAAATTGTTCTGGTAACCACTCTGCCACCAGCAAGCTGTGCCCTGAGCTTAAAAGGCAACAAAACATAAAACACACGATGGCTGACAGGAACATTTCATATATTGAAGCTTCTAAAATGTTCGGAAAAGCGACGATTTCCTATGCAGAAATCGTCTCTAAAACGACAAAACCGAATGTCAATGTTGTTATGCCCGCGCCCTCCGCGCCAATATCCTACAAAAAATCAGTAGAGAGGAAGTCGAGGTCAAAAAAACTACCTTCCAAACCTAATGTTCCTCATCATGACCCTTCACTTCTGTATTTCCCGAATGGACAACTTCCATCTGGTTCTAATGGGAATGCTTTTCCTATCACAGTCCCAACATCGAACAATACAATTATATCTACCATATTGAGTATTCTAGTATCGATCCTTCAAAACAATCCACAAATACCGTCCAACGTCGCCCATCAACTTCTAAATATAACCTCCCTACTTAACCACCACCATGGCTCCTCAGATGAGGATTCTGCAGTGGAACAGCCATAGCATTTTAAATAAAAAAGAAGATCTCTTGCATACATTGCAAGAAGAATCTATTTCAATTGCGGCCATTTCGGAGACGTGGATGGTCCCGGGATCTACTATTAGATTCCGGGGATTCCACTGTCTGCGAGATGATCGTGAGGATGGGAAGGGTGGCTCTGCCCTCCTCATCAAAAACTCCCTTCCCTTTATCCCTATTAATGTCAAGACTGACGGCTGTCCTTTCCAAGTGACAGCTGCAAAGGTTAATGACTTGACCATCCTTTCCATGTATATCTCCCCAACCAACAAACCCTCAAAATCGATACTTTTATCTTTGTTCCAAAAATTGACCCCTCCGTTCCTTATCCTTGGTGACTTTAATGCTCACCATGCCCTGTGGGGTGCTCCGACATGCGACAGGTTGGGAAGAGATATTGTTGATCTCTTGGATGATCTGAATATGTGTGTCCTTAATGATGGCTCCGCGACGCGCCTTCAGCTTCCAAATCAGCGACCCAGTGCAGTGGATCTCACCATCTCCAGCGCTGCAATGGCACCATCTGTGCAATGGTCAATTAAGGATGACACTATTGGTAGTGATCATTACCCTATAGTAGTCAACCTCATATCCAGCCATAGATATTGCCAAAGTGGCCTATCCCCTAGGGGAAGACGAAGACCCAACAAAGACCCAAACTTTGGGTCTTCCTACCGCCCCATAGCCCTCTCCTCCACACTGTTGAAAGTGGTGGAACATATGGTGAGACAACGCTTGGACTGGTTTGTGGAGAGCTCGAAAACTCTCCCCGAGTCTCAATTTGGATTCAGGAAAAGAAAGAGCACTATTGAAAGCGTGTCGGTTCTGACATCTGATATCAGAGCCGCTCTTACTAAGAAAGAATTTCTTATAGGTGTCTGTCTGGACATAAGTGGTGCATATGACAATGTTATTATCCATATTCTAGAAGCTAAAATGCTACGAATTGGAATCCCGCGAAAACTCACTTCCTTTATAGCAAATTTGATTCTCTCCAGAAAGGTAGAAATCAGTGTTCGCGGTCATGCTGTGGTGGAGAGAGAGTTGAGCAAGGGACTACCTCAGGGTTCTGTCCTGAGCCCGATTCTCTTCAATATCTATACGCATGACATAAGCGGAATTGTTCCCTCAGAGACAAGTTTGCTTCAATACGCGGACGACTTCTTCATGTATACATATGGGAAGGACCCAAATAATCTAGAAAATACTCTAAATTTAGGTATGAGAAACATCAGGAATTGGTTAGTGGAACATGGCTTGGATCTATCGACTGGTAAAAGTAATGCCATAACCTTTTGTAGACAGCGAAAAATCCCAACCATAAAAATTCAACACGGAGATGAGATAGTACCTTTTACGTCCCAGATTAAGTTCCTGGGAGTAATTCTGGACACTCATCTTACATGGAACTCATACATAAATCATATAGTAAACAAGTGTCAAGCCGGATTGAATACGTTAAGAGCAGTCTCGCGAGTATGGTGGGGGAGCCACCCTTTTATACAGAGACTTTTTTATACTGCGTATATCCGGAGCCATCTAGATTATGCCTCGTTCCTTTTAGAACCTTGTTCAAAAAAGAATCTCCAAAGACTTGACCGGATCCAATCCCAAAGTCTGAGACTAGTCGTCGGAGCCATGAAGTCATCTCCAATTAACGCTTTACAAGTAGAAGCTTGTGATCCCCCACTTGGTATGAGAAGACAATACTTGGCGGATAGATTTCTTCTAAAATGCTCTGTCCAAAAAAACAACCTGCTCCTCAAAAAGGTACAATTTCTCTCTGACTGCGTGACATCCTCATCTTTTTGGTTTCATAAACCACCCCCTTTACTAGTCAACAGTTTTCATTTTTACAAATCTTTCGAATCTAACATTTATCCTAAAGACCTTCTTCCCCTTTATCGTTTCCCATTTAAAACTTCTATTTATGCCCCAAGTATTGAACTCACATTCGGAGTCGAAAGCCACCTACAGCCCCGGTGTACATTCAACCGTATTCGGTCGTCAAGATGGATAGGTTGGAAAATTATCTACACTGATGGATCTCGGTCAGATTCGGCAACCCATACGGGTGCGGCTATATATTGTGAAGACAACAACTTTCAAAGATTGTACAAATTGCACAAGAATGCATCTGTATTTACCGCAGAATGTATCGCAATCCGAGAAGCTGTCAAATACGCCTTAAGCTCACAATATAGCAAGTTCCTAATCCTGTCGGATTCCTTGAGTGCCTTACAAAAAATCAAATCCCCTCCATCCTTTTATCCCGAGGATGAGCTCTGCGTGGAAACTCGATTTCTTCTTTCTATATCAGAGGCATCCAATAAGAGTATTGTTATGTCCTGGATCCCTAGCCATTGTGGTATTCCCGGTAACGAAAAAGTGGACGCGTTAGCAAAGGAGGCGGTCCACTCCGGGGATCCTGCCTATAGTAATTTACTACCACTAGGTGATCTCCTTGTTATGACGAAGGAGAAGCAACTTCGCACATGGCAAGAATATTGGGTAGCCTCTTCCCGAGCCAAGGGTAAACATCTTTTCCAACTGAAACCAAATGTTACAGAAAAGCCTTGGTTTTCCAAAGTGATTCTGAACAAGTTTGAGACATCCTCCATATGCAGAATGCGCATTGGGCACTGCTGCAATGGTTCTCACCTGTTCAGAATCCATGTCCGGGACTCTGCCATTTGCGAATGTCAGCTAGATGAGGAAGATTTAAACCATATTTTTTTTGGATGCCCCATAAATGATTGTTATCCTGATTTCCTATCCGACCTCTCTGATATTAATATCCCATTCCCTATTCATATTCTAACTCTCCTGTCCCCACCCAATAAACGTGTATTTAAAATCCTATGTAAATATCTAGTTGTAAATGGTGTAAAGCTGTAAATATGTTTTATTATTATATGTATATATTATATTAAATACTAACATACTAACTTGTACATATTATATTACTAACACATGTGTATATATGTAAAAAAAAAAAAAAAACTACTCGACACTGGCCAGAACACCCAAGTTGAGATGTGAAAAGGCCATGAAAAAACGAAGAAGAAGAAGGATGCTCTTGACAGTTCCGAAGTTTGCGTCATAAAGCTATTTAATCATTGTTTAGGAGTCTATTATATATAACGCTTTACGAAGTGATCCTAATCGATGAAGAAACTTTGGGTAATTTCCTTAAATAATTATTAATGAAAGAGCGAAGTTTGACAACAGGGGCCCATAGATTAATGCATTCAACACGCAACACAAACAGAACAGAAACACACAGCAACGTTTCCTTCGTAAATTTTATGTTTTCTTCTTCTAATTGTAGCGTGTTATTTAATATTATAGTGGCTATTTTACCATGGGTCCAAACAGGAATTGGTTTTATAATGTCTATGTTTTATGAGTGTACACAGAAAATTTAAAAATACATATCAGAAATTAGGCCGGTTAGGGCCAGGTGTTATATTGAACTAGACTATTTATTGAGTTGATATCTATTTTGTAGAACTCCACGTTATAATTTTAAAACAATAAAATAAATCAGTGTTTGATTTTATTAATATTAAAATTGCGAGCCCATGTTTGTGACCCGTAAGTACGGGTTAAAGTTAAGGGTACTTTGTGTTGGAGTTAAATTAAAATTTTACTGTATTGTAAAGTCGATAACACCTAGATATTTTTATCCAGATTAAGGCGAAAGAATCTGTTAAATACACCCAAAACTAAAAATGATTATTTTCATATTCGTTTTACAACTATTTGCATTTACTAAATACTTTAAGAGTTTTAAGTGGTTTCCTCTCCACATGAGCAAATGCTAAGAAGTTCCTGTTTGGCCCATATAAGTATACCCCCTCCTGATCCCAACATTTTAGATCAATTTAAAGAAATTCAATTGCAGAAAAATCCGCTTTTAAAATATAAACCTTGTACAATATTTGAGTTTGTCCAAATGTTCGTAGACAAAAGACTGGATTTCGCGTCCTCGGGAGTCATTAAGATTTACAAATTACAGCAGGGATGGAGAATACCTTAAATAAGGGTGTTACGGACGTCAAGACGGAAAGCGGCCCTTGTAGGGACCGCTACTGCGCTAGACTAAGTGTTTAGATTTAGGGATCTCGGTATGTGTTAGAAATGAGCTGCCCCTCCAATAAATACTAGTATTTGTCACTTTCGGGGGTGGCCTTTTCCATACCAGAACATTTAGAATAGGCATTTAGTTCGTAAATTAGTTTTAAGTATATTTTTGAATGTTAATCGTTTCGCGCTGCGTTGCCGCCGCAAGAATGCCGTGAGAGCTGGAGGGGGTAGTGCCTATATACGTGGAAGGAGGGAGACAGATAGAGCGGGCGTGCGGCCTTCTCTATCGCTCTCTCTCTCTCCGCGCGGCATTCGACGGCTAGACCCGCTCGGCGGGGTGAATGGTGGGGCACGTAGCGCGAACGGTATATAACGTGTACAATCAAAAATAAATTACACTTCTTCTCTGACGTTTGGCTTTTACTCATCTCTACTCGCTTCTCCCCGACCCGGCTTTCTACTCGATTCTACTTCACTTCGCTTGACACCTTCGCTTCACCCTGGACTTGGATTTTGGACTTCTCTCCCTACGGATTCCTGACCACGGCTAACCGGCAACTTCAACCTGAAGTAAGAGGCCCTTCTGAGGACATCTCCGGCCCTGACGAGTTTGACAAGATCGCCTAGCCTCCGCTGCCTTACAACCAGTGGATCGGGACGTGTGCGTTAGTGACTGCAGCGGAACCACAACACAACGCCGGTAGCGCGTTAGCTACAAAGGGAATATGGAAGTCAAGGCATTTACAGGGCTTATGACCTGTCATTGGCTGGTTTAAGTGGCCACATTACAGGAAGATAGAACTTAATAACTAAAAAATTACAACAAAATAATCAAAATATTAACAAACATAGTCTTATATTAATGATAAATTATGACTATTAAAATTAAAAATTAAACGCCGGAAGTAATAATGACAAAATATTTTACATAAACCTAAAAATGTAAGATAAATGTATTGTAAAAAAAAATAAGAATTAATTTAAACATAATTATTTCAATGACACAATTATTATAAATCATAATAGGGAACAGTTTGAACTTAAAAAAATATAAACAGAATTAATCAATAAACAATTTGTACAAGAGAAAATTTGAGATGAATGAATTGGAAAGGTTATAAAAAACATAAATAAAATATCAAATATTTTTTTCCTCCCAGTTATTAAAGGACATGTAAAAAAATGTGATTAAGATCTCCAATGCCTCCACATTCGCAGGCATTGGAGTCTAAAATTTTAATTTGAAAAAGATGGGACGGAGTGCAACGGTGGCCAGATCTGATACGGCAAAAAGTTACAATCCTAGACCTATTGATTTTTATTCAAAGACAGTTTCATGGCAATTAACAAAAGGGACGTGTTCAGAATTTAATGGATTACTTATCATGATTTTAATCGCTAATTGCCATTAATCCACGCAATTCTAAAATATAATTAAACAACCGAATAAAGTATCACTGTTCGATTTTCTAACGCTACGAAATTGTCGCTCAAAAATCATCCTGGTTTTTGTTGTGATTTTTATTAAAAGAAAAACACTTAATAGCTTAATGCCTTAAGGATGAAAACGGTATGAAGATAATTATATGAATATGAATAAAAAAAAAATGAAGAGTAAAAGTAAAAATATTCATTTAAAAAAAAAGTTTTGTTTAATATAAGACTTGTAGTATTGTTTTGACTAGCATATAGTGAATTAAATTATTTTAAATATAAGTAAATATGAACATGTTTTTCTTGATATGACTGGCGATGTAGAAGGAGATATTTTCCATACTGGGGAAGGGGCGCCATGTTCCCACGGAAGTGAGGAGCCAGATGTTGCTGCCGTGAAGGCTGAACCGGGGACCAGTACTGACCAGCCTAGGATTAGTGATATAATTATCTGTACAGATATGGATCTAGATTATTCTAACATCAAACAAGAATGTTTGGATTCCTCTCGTGGAAATGAAATCGCCTCAAGTAAGTAAAATTCTCTCTGTCGCGAATATAAATATGGTCCAGGCACGAGCTGACTGTTCTCTGCTGTATAACTGCTTCCCTCGTTACGTCAAAACACATCTAATCTAATAACCTAAACATATACAAACAACAAACAAACAAACAAATGAATACAATATGTGTTATTAAGTGTTAAAGAATCGAAGACGTCTTTCATTCATGATCCATGTTATTTAAAAAGGCATAATATCGGTATTATTTATCACTCCTGACTTTAGATGACACACTTCCCATATCTGCCTAGATCATGCTTTGACTATAAGTAGTGTACATTTTAATAAAAATTGTTTAGATACGTTCATTTAGTGTATTCATCATCATCATCATCAGCCGTCTCTTGTCCAATGTTGAACATAGGCCTCCCCCTTTAGTCTCCATATTTCCCTATCCTGAGCTAACCGCATCAAACCACTTCCTGCTACTCGTCTTATGTCATCAGACCACCTTGTCTGAGGCCTGCCGACACTTCTTCTACCCGTTCTGGGTCGCCATTCCAGGACTTTTTTGGTCCATCTAGAGTCTGTGATTCTGGCTATATGTCCAGCCCAGCTCCATTTCTGGTTGGCAGCCCTATGGACCACATCAGTAATCTTTGTTCTCGCTCTAATCAATGTATAGGTTTTTCTGTCTCTCAACGAAATACTCAGCATTCTCCTTTCCATGGCTCTCTGTGTCACTGATAATTTGCGTAAAATTTTTTTCGTGAACACAAAAGTTTCACAGCCATATGTCAGTACAGGGAGAACACAAGCATCAAAAAGTTTCTTCATTAAATAATGTAAATACTTCGGAGATTTTAGTCCTTGTCTCGTTTTAGAAGGTTGTATTTTATATTTTTCTGATATTTTCGTATTGTGTCCATGTTTATTACAATTTTTTTCAAGTTTTAGTTCTTCGTCTACAATTACATCAGTTGCTAATTTATGAATACATTTTAAAGATTCTAGTTAAAATAGTTTAGTTACATTTTATTGTTTAGTTTGTTTAAAGAGTTCTTTAGTTGGTGTTAGATAAAGGAGGTCATATACTAACTTTAATATTTTTTTCAATATCTCCCTTAATTATTAAATAGGTGACCTTAAAAGTAAGGTGTATCAGAAACATTTGTTTATGAACAATGTAGCGGTTAAATTGCGCAATAATAGAGATATTAAGTGACTATTAAAAACATTACAATTGAATCAATATGACTTAAGTACATGGTGCTGACCGTGTGGCTTTATTGTCACAAAAAATAACGTTATTTTTTAATATTTTGTTTATTAAGAAAAACAACAGCTATACAAAAAAATATATAAATATCAATGTAAAAAAAACATAAAATAAAGCCAAATAAGTTTTCCACATAAATCCTATATTAATGATCCAGTTCAGTTGGATATTAATAAAGATATGTGAATTTTTATGTGTGAAGATGCGAGGGTAAGGGAGTTGAGTGTGGTTTTGGTAGGTATGTGAATATGTATACATGTGTGTGAGTGTATATGAGTGTGAGGGTGGGTTTATGGACAGGGTGAGTGTGTGTTTGATACGAGTGAATAGAAACATCTTAAATTTATAATGTAAAAACATTTTTTTATAAAGGAACAGAATTTCGTAAAAATAATTATTTTTGAAATCTTATTTTAAAATTGGGTTCACTACGGTTGAATATTTCAATGCTATTAAAAATACATTATAATTACGCGCCAAGCGAATCAAATGAGAGTTCAGTGCAAAGTTTGTGCAAACTGTTGGTATGTGGAAATGAGGTAGATTTGTGTGACGGGTTTCGGTAGCCAGGGACATTAAGGGCCAACTCAGTAACCAGAAACAGGACCATCAAGAAGTACATTAGGAATGTCATATAAAACAATAAATTAATAAAGTACATATTTTGTTAAAGATTAAGAAAGGGACTCTGTGGATTTCAATCGATGATTACTGAAATGTCTAGAGACACTGGATTTGCATGAATTTAAGTCATCTAAAGCACTTAGATTTAGACTCAAAGTAGTCATTTTCTTATGAATATCGCCTCTATTTGGTTCACATTGTGACACGGAAGAAAGCTTAGGAAAAAGGCGTCGGTAGATGCGTTCGTCACAGACAAAATTATAAAGATTGGTTACAATATTTTCCAATATTACCCGTTATAATATATATTGACTTTCTGAACATTAAAAAGTATTCTTGATACTATGAGTAATCATGTGTCGTTTTAAAACATTTTTATGTGAACACTTAAATTGACACATTGAGCATGAAAATGGTTTCTCACCAGTATGAGTCAACATATGTGATTTTAAATTACCTTTCTGTGAACTTGTATATTGGCACTCGGAGCATGAGAATTTTTTCTCACCAGTATGAGTAAACATGTGTATTTTTAAACTCTGTTTATGCAAACATTTATACTGGCACTCTGAGCATGAGAAAGGTTTCTCACCAGTATGAGTCAACATATGTGATTTTAAATAACTTAACAGCGAACACTTATATTGGCACTCTGAGCATGAGAACCGTTTCTCTCCAGTATGAGTTAACATGTGTGTTTTTAAACTCTGTTTATGTAAACATTTATACTGGCACTCGGAGCATGAGAAAGATTTCACACCAGTATGCTTCAACATATGTGATTTTAAACTACTTATTTGTGAACATTTATATGGGCACTCTGAGCATGAGAGTCGTTTTTCACCAGTGTGAGTAAACATGTGTGTTTTTAAACTCCGTTTACGTGAACATTTATATTGGCACTCTGAGCATGAGAGAGCTTTCTCGGTATGAGTCAACATATGTGATTTTAAATGAGTTATCAGTGAACATTTATATTGGCACTCTGGGCATGCAAATCGTTTCTCACCAGTATGAGTAAACATGTGTGTTTTTAAATTTCTTTTATTCGAACATTTATGTGGGCACTCTGAGCATGAGAAAGGTTTCTCAACAGCATGAGTCAACATATGTGATTTTAAATGACCCTTCTGTGAACATTTATACTGACACTCTGAGCATGAGAATCGTTTTTCACCAGTATGAGAAAACATATGTAATTTTAAACTATGTTTATGCAAACATTTATATTGGCACTCTGAGCATGAGAATGGTTTCTCACCAGTATGAGTCAACATATGTGAATTTAAATTACTTTTCTGCGAACATGTATATTGGCACTCCGAGCAAGCGAATTGTTTCTCACCAGTATGAGTTAACATGTGTGTTTTTAAACTCTGTTTATGCAAACATTTATATTGGCACTCTGAGCATGAGAAAGCTTTCTCACCACTATGAGTCAACATGTGTGATTTTAAACCACTTTTTTGTGAACATTTATATTCGCACTTCGTGCAGGAGAATGGTTTTGCTCCAGTATGAGTGGACATGTGCGTTTCTAAATAATCTTTACGTGAACATTTATATTGGCACTCTGAACATGAGAATGGTTTCTCACCAGAATGAGTCAACATGTGTAATTTTAAACTCCTTTTTTGTGAACATTTATACTGACACTCTGAGCAAGATAGTGGTTCTTCACTAGTACGAATCGACTTGGGAGTTTTGGAACGGTAAAAATCCTTTTGCTTCGCTTGTAAACCTGAAAAAACAACAAAAACATTTGAACTAGACTTCTCCCAAATGTACCAAGGAGTAATTAATGCAATAAAGACTTTGCCAACCAGCAGACAAGAAGTGAAGACAATTTCGGGCTGTTTGGAAACAGAGGAACATTTTGAAACAGAAAAAAGAAATCAGACTAGTTTTATAACTATCAAGTCCAGAACCAAATATATCATCCTTATCCTTATACTGATTACCATATCTGTGAAGCCTAGGGATAGAAGAGTGCATGTGATAGTTGGTCCTAGAACTTGCAGAACAAAAAGGAGATCTGTGGCGGGTATGTCGACCAGGAATACGGAAACACACCAACTCCAGCAAATCTGGACAGTCAATTAATAAATTGATCACTTTATAAAGTAATATTAGGTCTGTTAGGATTCTTCTATCAGAATGTCTTAAAAGATTTGCTAAAGATAACAATTGATTACAATTAAATAAAGCAGCTGGAATATGAAGTTTAAAATTAATATATTTTAAAAATTTCTTCTGGACGCGCTCGGGTGAATCAGAATGAGCACTATAATGGGGCGACCAGACTAGATAAATATATTCTAAACGTCTTCCAACCAGGTCTGCAATAAAGTGACTTGATTGGTCTGATATTTTTAAAATTTCTATTTGTTTTGGGGGCAAAACGACAAGGAAAATATGAATATTCCCGAAGAATGGAAATGCCATAATGAGGCTCGATATGCTTTCTTAGAGCGGGTAGAAGAGGGAAAACCGAGCAGTGGATTAAGTAATAATATTTGGCGATCCAAAAAACGCACAAACTTTTAAAGAAAATTGCGACAAGTTCATGTACCCAAATGGCAAGCCAGTAGAAGCGTTGCGATCGATAAAACTTCCTCACGGCAGAATTTTTAGCTTTCTGGAAGCAAACTAGTAAGAATAAAATAAAAAATGTTCATAACAAAGCTATAAAAAATGGAGACAAATGCGAAAAGTCCAAGGCATACACATATGTAAAATATCACAAAATAAAAGAAAGATATTATTATTTTTTATGACATCAAAGTGAAAGGGGTCTAAAAAGTTGCATTTTGAATCACATTAAACGTAAAAAAAATAATTTAATATTCCATACTACTTTTCGCCTTCAACCGAGGTTGGAAGTTTATCACTGCCTGAACATTTTGTAAATTATCTATATTGATAAAAAAAAAATTGTTAGTAAAGATATAACTTAATCACATTGTTTTGTTTTTTATATAGAATAATTGTAGCTTTTGGTTATCCGAATAAAGAATGAAAAATAAATAATTTAAAAAAAATACATACTACAAATTCGAACACGTTTTAAAACTACCGAAACGCAAAAAGTTTACACTCGGCGGAACTGATTCCGTCGAGCGCCTGGCTAATAATGACGAAAATAATGGCTCATTAAAACAATGCTACCTGTTTATTACAAAACAAAGTGCAACTCACGCCCTTAGATGCTTTTATGCACATTATACAATTTAATTGGACTGATTTTTTTTACTTAAATACGAAATAACAGTCAGTTTAGCGCTAAAAATCGACATTTTCGATAACTTCAAGCTCTGGTTGAGGGCCAAAAGTAGTATCGAATATTTTTTGCATTCCAAGTAATCCAAAAGGCAACTTTCTAGACCCCTTTCATTTCAAAGTTCTGAAAAACAATTATCGGCTCACCGTAACGGACATGCATTTTTCAATTACCATCTAGGGTATTTCAAAAAATAAAAAGAAACATGGCAGGAATAATACAACTGACCGAACCTGATATTTGGTCAGCAATCATGCAAATTAAGCTCTGCGTATCATCATCCATAGTCCACAGACGATATCTCAGTGCAGATAATGTGAAAAGAAGTATTACTTACTTGAGGCGATTTCATTGTTACGAGACGAATTCAAAAATCGCTGTTTGATGTCAGGATTATATATGTCCATTTCCGTGAAGATACTTATATCACTGGTTTTCCTGGGCTGGTCAGTGCTGGTCCCCGGTTCAGCCTTCACGGTAACAAGGCCTGGCTCCTCGCTTCCGTAGGAAAATGACGCCAATTCCTCATTATAAGAAATATTTCCTTTTACATCGTAAATCCCCGGTTCAGCCTTCACGGTAACAACACCTAGCTCCTCGCTTCCGTAAGAACAAGGCACCCCTTCCTCAGTATAATAAATATATCCTTTTACATTGCTAGACTCCGGTTCAGCCTTTACGGTGGCAACACCTGGCTCCTGACTTCCGTGGGAACATGGCGCCCCTCCCCCAATACGAAGAATATCTCCTTCTACATCGTCAGTCCCCGGTTCAACCTTAATATTCACCGAAGCTATTTCCATTGTTTTTCCTACAAAAATAAATATTTGTATAAGTTTAAAGTATCATGGTAACTACACAAAACTAGCAGGAGACTGTTACATGCCAGAAAATTCAGTTAATTAAGACCTCGAGCGCCTACAAATATCGTCCCTTTGGGCTTCACATTATTTTTGTTTGAAGCAATCTTCATGTACCTAATTTGTAAAAAATGAACCTTTTGAAAATGTGTCACAACAACAACAAACCATCACGCCGTTTCCCCGAAGGGGTAGGCAGAGAGGATAAAACGCCATATCACTTTATCTTTGCATACAGACCTCGCTTCCTCTACATTCATACATCTTCTCATGCACGCACGCCAATTATTGTTAAAAACGTTAAAAATGGTGGTAGTTGTTGGTTGCTTGATTCCTTCGACCCTGAAACTGTAAAACAAGTTCTGTTTTTTCGTGATACACATGTTCGAAGAAAATGAGGAACGTTTAATTTTAAGTAAACTGTTAATTCCAAAATTAGTTTTACGTACTACGAATAGAGTAGGGTAGATTTTATTAAGAAACCTAGTAAATAAATTCATTTAACATATTGTAGTAGGTTACATTGTTTCGCTAACAAATGTTTTTTATGCAGTTGTATTATGGACTAAGGGAGTCTCATAAATTTTGTGAAATCTGACCGGGATCCTGAACACGTGTTGTCGGCGACAAGGTCGGAGCTGAAATGAACTAGAGGCGGGATGCAACCGGAGATATAGTCGGCTCTTTTTGGCACATGCAATTTACGTAAACGATCGATACCGTGGACAAGGGCGACGATAATTTTTACTATTTACGAAAACATAAGATGACTTCTCATTGGCTAAGAATGCACCAATTACAGACAATGCTTTACAAAGGGATGCAATCGTTGCGTTGGAGCTGGGTATTTGTGTGTTCTTACAGTTAGTAAATTAAAAATAATTGCGTAAATAATACAGAAATACTCTGGCCCGGTAAATGATGAGATGACATTGTCTTTCCTGAATAGGAATAATGTATTGTAATTTTATTTTAACATAATATTTGTATGTTTTAGTTAGAGATACTGGGGTAGCACCATTGACTTGTAAGATTTATTTGAACTTTTTAATATATAAATCATTATACAAAATTGTAGGATATGTAAGTCTATGATAATATAAGCAATAATTAGCCTAGGTATTTTGTAATTATATCTTAAATTAGGAATATGTGTATGGAATAAAAATAAACCATAAAAAAGGGAGTGTCCTAGAAAATTGGCGCGCCCAAATGTACTAAAATGGGGAAAGGCCTTAGGGATAAAGGGTAATTATTTAAGCTTAGGTTTCTGAGAGATGGACAGTTCCGAACAAGAAGCCGCAAGAGACAGACGAACGGAGATCGCCCAAAGAAGAAATTCGAGACACCATCTGGAGATTCAACAGTGATTCACCGCTTTGTTTTTAACAAACTGTTCTTTGTTATAATAAAGTGCTTGAGTTAAAAAAGTTCACCAGTTGTTTGACTTGAGAAGGAAAGGCGACAACCTAACCTGAAAGTTCTGTCTGTGCTGGTTTTCACGTACCACTGTTGGTTTGAGCACAAACATAAACTATTTGACGTCATGTTTTAAGTGTCAATACTGGAATAAACGAAAGGGTAAGGACTTGCAATTTCCTCCCTTTGGCACTGGTCCACAACACTACTGTTTTTGATTGCATAAAATCACTTCACGGTTATTTATATTTGCGGGCCACGGGATATTCGAATTGATGTCACGCTCGCGGTTTTACGTTTTCGTTGTGTCTCGTCGAGTTGCTTTTTTGACTAGTTGTCAGGGAGGGTGTACGTACGTTGGGATTCAAAACAAGGACTACCGAAATCAAAGGAAGGAATTACTTGACACTTAAATAAAACAGGTCAACGTCGTTTTGCGCTTGTTCGATTTACAATTACGCCGGTTGGTGCCGGCGTGGGATTCCCCGGCTCGGCCGACACCACGACAGTAGGCGCCGCGATTCTAATAGCAGACACACCTTTACACGTCGTTTTATTCTATTAGCGTGTACACGAGCAGCCTATTGTGTGTGTGAAATTGTTTCCGAGTTGGTTTCCGTTTTGTTTGTAAGAAAAATAAAAAGGTATTTTTCATTTTATTATTATTAAAATTAAAAGAATATTCAAATACTTGTAGTTTATGCTATGATTCTGAAAGAAAGGAAGCGACAATCAAAGCAAATGAAATCGGATGTTTCTGAAAAAAAGTGTGAAAATTTAATTTAGTACCGACGAGATGGTGAATTAGTATTTATTGTAAAAAAAAAAAATATTTGTATCGAGAGATTTTTTTAAAACGAATTTAAACAGTATTGATTAAATAATGTTTTTTTTTTTTTAATATACAGGGTGTTCTTTAAACCCTGTCACATCCGAAACCACGATGATCAATATGAGAAAGAAGACATATTGGCACATTAAAATAATTGTTTTAAACGACTAAAATCTTAAAAAATAAAATATACAAAAAAAACAAATGGTTGCTTACTTCTATATATATATATATATATAGTTGGATAATTTATAAAGCACCATTTTTGTGAAAATCACCTCAAGGGCGCTGTACAATTAATAAATATCCCAGTACGTCTTGCAGCTACAGAGCGCATGGACGGTTGGGATTCTAGTTCCTCGTTTTCAATTAAGATCAATCAAAAATTATAATAGATAGGAGCTAGATTACAGGACGTCTTGCAGCTACAGAGCGCATAGACAGTTAGAAATTTAGCCCCCATTTACACATTTTAAAAATTGACAAATAAATTTAGTGTATTACAAAATAATAATAATATGAATAGTAAAAAGGAGTAAGATTACAACACGCCTTGCTGCTACTAAGCGCATAGACGGTTGGAATTCTAGACCCCGTTCACAAAATTAAGGTATTTTAAAGTTGATATATTAAAGCTAGATAACCAATCATCGTGCAGCTACAAAGCGCATGGATGAGAGGAATTCCAGCAAAGTTAAAACAATATCAATAAATTTATAAAAAATAGAGTATAGTAGTAAATTGGTCAAGTGTTCATACCAAGAAGTAAGCAATAAAGAACTAAATAAATCAAACACTGTTTCAACTCCATGGTTTACAAAGGGAGATAGATGTCCGAAGAGAAGCTTTTGTAGACAGTAGGTAGATATCGTAGCCATGTGGCCCGCTGGCTAGTAGATAGTTTCTGGAAACGCACGTGTGTAGTACTGTTATGCCTTTTGTTCCAATGACTTGGTGTCCATTTTGGTCCGTATTATTTCGTTTTATGAGACGCAACATTCCTGTTCAAAATCACTTCTTTACATGAATATTACACAAACGCGTGTATAAGCGGTTCGATTTATAATTTTGTATATTATTAGAAGGCAGATATTTGAAATATTATGTATTTATCAATAAATGCAGGGGAGAAGCGAGGGGGCGCAAACGTGCAGTTCAGACTCCCCCCCTCCCCCTTCTCGTTTCATCCCTGCAGAAGTGAGCAACCATTTGTTTTTTTCTATATTTCATTTTTAATGATTTTCGTCGTTCTAAAAAAATATTTTAATGTACCAATATGTCTTCTCGATTCATACTGATCATCGTGGTTTCGGATGTGACAGGGTTTAAAGAACCCCTGTATATTGGATATGTATTAAATAAACATGTAGGATTGTTCTTAGAATTTCGACACGGAACCCAACTTTATATCTTAAATTGTATTTGTGTTCTTTTTACGCCGGCGTCTCTCGGAACGGGACGCCGGCGTAAAACGACGTTTACCTGTATATATGAATCCGAAATAGTAAAAGTAATAAAACCAGGGTGAGCTTTAAAGATCCGATTGACCAAATGATATTATAATTGTAATTAACATATTATGTCAACCGTCACATTGCTTTACCTAATAGCTTTACTTCTGAATAATGAGAAGAAGATGAATACGAGTTCAACTGTTATGGTTGTCTACGGTAAAGGCTACGGTCACCTGCCACATTCAGCACTACCCCCACGTGACAGTATAGCCGCAAAATACACCTGACGATAAAAGAATGACGGTCGAATACACCTTTGCCTACAAGATGTGTTCGGAGAGACAATTTTTTATTTAATTTAAACGCCTTTCAATTACAAAAAATACACAGATATACCTACCGCGAGTATCAAAAAAATGCATACAAGAATACAAATTCAATGGAAAGACATTGAAAGAAATCAAACCATAAAAACAATAGGGAACATAAAATGGCTAAATGACCAAATAAATAATTATATCATTAATAAAAGCCTTTAAAAAAAAAATTGGATATTAAATAGCAAAATTAAGGACAAATATATTGTTTTCAATGTTTAAAATATATATTTAAGAACCAAAATTTATTTACAAGTAATTCAAATAGATCAAGTCAAAGAAGGAATCGTGTGTTAAAAATACCACATTTTATAGGCCCAAAAATTTTTAATTCTTTTTTTACTGATAATATTTCATTGATTACGAACTTTCAAAATTTTCCTTCTTTTAAAAAACATGCACTATCCTAGATTCAAACTAAAGATATGAACTCTTTTTTTCTATGATTTATTTTATTGACCTTTAATAATAAGGAATATTTTTGTGTTTTAAAAAAAAAAAAAAAAATCCTTTTTTAATTACTATAAAAAAAAAATCATATAATCTTTTCCAGAATATTTTTTTTTCTTATGTTATACAAAAATATAACTGTCCAATATTTATTATAGGAGCAAAAATTCATTTACATTTTCTTGTATACCCACGAACAGGCCATGCCTTTGTGGGATTTTTTGTTTACTATTTTTCTATTAATATGTATTTCATTGATATGTAATTATGCTTTATTTTTTAATACTCTGTTTTATTATTATGTTTATTGTAAAAAAATAAAAATCAATAGAGCTAAATGCATTGCTAGTTGAATGGAGTCTCTGAATAGGCGAGTGTATATAATAATTACTACTAGGTTTGTTTATATAAAATAGCGTTTTGTTAGTCGGACGGGTCCGAGTTAAAGGTACATTAAATGTTATAAGTCATCATCAAATCAATCACTAACTGTCCGTCTACTAGATAATGCTTTTAAGTTAATATTTTTAATTGAATCAGCATTCACTCCGTAACACTTCATAATAAATTATTATGAAAATAAAACTTTGTTATTAGTGTTACACAATCTACACTACTCTATAACAGATAGTCAAATTCGCGTCTTAGGTGTTATTATTGACTCAAAACTAATGTTTAATATTCATATTGAATCAGTCCTTAAAAAAACATATAAAATGGTCGGACTTATTATGCGAGTATCAAAACCTTTTAAACATGCAGAGACATGAAAAACTCTACAAAACATTTGTTCGTCCCCAGGTAGAATACTGTACTCCTATTTGGTCACCTTACTATAATGCAGTGGCGGTATTTCCATAGAAGCCCATAAGCCGGGCTTGCCTATTAATTTTATTTCAAAATTACCAAATCTGGACCAAACGCTTAAAAATAATTCATTTCGTTGTTTAAATTTCGCGCCAAATGAGAATTAGAGATCTGTTCGACGTTGGTACTGTACGCGTCCCGAGATCCGAACCGTATGAAATCCGTGTGCGCGAACGACACCATGTCTTCTCATCTCGCTCACGCATGTGGGGTTCTTATGGGGCTTATTTCACGGTGCAATTCGCATGTAAACAAACAGTAAACTCATAAAATGTTTGTCTGTATTTGTTGAGTTTTATATGGGAATCTGAAGCCAGCTTCTTTAAGGTAAAGTTGGCAGAGAGCGTATCTTGTATTTCGTGTCGAACAAACTTTATGATTGTTTATTATGCTCTTTTTTGCGGAATTTGATAATTTTAAACGGTTATTTTTATCTTCATTGATTAAATACCCGTACTGGTTAAGATTTATGATAATTTACTTCATTTTGTGCAAACGTCATATATAAAAAGAATTCGGAGATGGCCGACGTTTCTTTTTTATTTGCCTATCTACTTTCCTTTTCCTTTTCCAATATTCTATATCAATTATAATTTATCTTTATTATATTTATGTATCTATGGGTTCCGATGACTATTATTCAACTCTACGCTTGCTATATTTTATTAATGTTACGTATTATTGGTAATGGTTGATATCTATTTATTTATTTATTTATTCATCTGAGGAATTACTTTATATAAAATAATATTGTGTTTTCTTTATTTCGTTTATTTAAACGAACTCAGAAAGATTATCCTATGCATATTTTCATAAAATATTGTTATTCGTCATAATATACCTTTTGGATGCTTTGTAGACTGTACAACTGTAGTGAAGAAAGCATACATCATGTTTTCACAAAAGTGAATTCATCATCATTCCTTTTCCGCACCTAATGGTGCATAGAGCACTGCAATCGCAGTATATCTTAATCTTTTTTGCTACATGAAAATAAGATAATCAGTCTTACGCTTTAAGTACCAGTCCAGGGACTATGAGACATTCTAGTGTAAAAACACCTTTTAAAATAAATATTTCAAATCAACCATGTCGGGAATCGAACCCGAGACCTTTTGCATGGTAGGCAAATGCGCTGACCACTATACTATGAGGCCGTCAGGGAATTACACCACATGTGGATTTAAAAATATATATATGGGCTTGCCTTACTCGTAAACCCTAGGCACGCTACTGCTATAATGTAAGTATTAATAGACTAGAAAGGGTCCAACAATTTTTTTTTAAGCAGGTCGACTACCGGTTAAACATTAACTTTTCTAACCATGCTGAAAGTATGCAGTACCATGGAATAAACTCTCTTAAAAATCGAAGAATAATGTTGGACCAGTTATTTTTATTCAAATTAATAAATAATAAAATTGATTCTCCTAACCTACTAGAAAGACTTCCATTCCGTGTGCCATCTAGACCGACAAGACAAAATCTTTTGTTTTACACTGAAAACGCGTCAACAAACTATTTTAAACAATCTACAATACCTAGAATATGCGACCAATATAACAATATATTTACCGAGGCTGATATTTTTTGTGACAATGTATGTAAATTTAGGTCAAAAATTATTGAAATTTTGAGAGAAGCAGACATTTAACATTATTATTTTATAAATATTTTTTCATTTCGTTTCTTTTACATTTATTATATTGAACATAATTTAAATTATTGTATTAAGTGCAAACAATTTTTTTGGTGTGTGCATGAGTTTCTTACTCTAATATACAAAGAAATTGGCAATATATGTGTACATACTGTTTGTTTACCTAATAAAATAAATAAATAAATAAACTACTACAGTTTCGGGAGAGCACTCCTCCCATCGACGGGTGAAATAAAACGAATATAGTAAACACAGAATATTGTTCACCGTGTAATAGAATTTAAACAAAAAATAAACAAATTAATCAGTGAAACTTAGAGCAAGGGGTTTTTTTTCCCTAATCTAAGGTGTTAGCATATGAATGGATAGTTATCTGAAGTAAAGATATGAAAACATGATCAATGAGGGACAAGACATTAAGTAGAATTTATTTCTTAAAATTTAGCACATAAGTGGAAGTTACAATAATGAAGTCTAAGATTTAATGTGTGGGAAGACATCGCTCGGCTAAGAGAGTGTTAACAGACGCGGGTCTAAGAGGGTGTGTGGGGCGTGAGGGGGGTGAGGCGGGTCTCAAAGGGAACATAGTCAATAAAGGCGAGGGGTGGTTAAATGTGTGATTATTAATTAGGCTGTTCTCAGAATTTAAATTTTTGTGAATTTCTATTATTTCAAGATTATTCATATCACTGCTTTTGTTATGGCAGGAGTTTTAGGGTGTGAATATGAAATGAGTGGTTACTATCTATTGTAGGGAGGAGTGCTCTCCCGAAACTGTAGTAGTGTTCTTGTAAAAGAATAAAAATTCTGTAACACTAATAACAAAGTTTTATTATCTTAACTTTTAAGTTAAGTTTACACATAAAAGAATTTGGGGTAAGTATAGCGTGTGAGCTCGCCAATATATGATCGTAAAAATTTTATTGTCTTTGAATTTCTTAGAGTTTTAACCATAAAAAAAAAAGAAGATTGGAAATCAAATCAACAGACAATGGTAATTTGATGAGTATTATTTTAATAGATTGTCTATAACAGAAAAAATACATAGAGAAATAAGCATTTTTATTGATTGTAATAAAAACAGTATAGAAAATAAGAAAAATAATAATACGCTTTATATTAACAATATCAATTAAAATGCAAAAATAACATTGAATAGTTGAAAAAAAAATAATGTTAAGTGTTACAAACATAATCTAAAAAACGGATAGCGATTAAAAATAAAAATTGAAGAAAAGCGATAAATACATAAACATTTTAAAATGGGAATTATACAAATACAAAAATAATATTGTAACAAGGCGGCTACCTACACGGTTAAATTTCGAAACACCACGCAATTTTGTATCTCTGCTACGATATGTAAAATTAAAAAAAATATTTAAATTATTAATTTCATCATGTCAAGAAGTCGCCCCTGAGTAGCGCCTGCTAACGTCACTCAACAAAAACATCCTCGTTTTTATTACAATATTTCGGCTACGCCATGAATCTCTTTTTTTAAAGGGTTTAACGAACAAAATATGATTTCGTTATTATTATAATGACATAATTTAAATTTTAAAGGATGCTTAATCACTCAGATTTATTTTAAAACAAATAAAGACAGAGTACTCCTGAATTACTTTAAAAATATGTTATCATAAAAATATTAAATTAATCGTAAAGTAAAAACATTTGACATTATGAAATTAATAATGAAGATATTAATATCTTAATAATACACAAATAATTATTAACAATCAACAATAAAATATTGTCATTGATTGGTAGTTAAGGAATGAAAATAAGAAGGTAGGTACTTTTTATCAAATTATTGTCTATTCTCTACTGTAATGTTGGCCAATCTGTTTGGCATTGAAATCACCAATCACAATTGAAGCGTGTCATTCGTACATTAGCGCACGAATTTTAAACGGGATATACTTATTAGGCTCGCAAAACATAGAATTTAATTGTTATTACATAGTTTAAGAGTCTTAATTCAATAAAATACACACATTATTACAATATTAATACATTATTGAAAGAAAACAAAGTATGAAAACATATTTTTGTCCCGATAAACTATTAAATAATAGTTAGTAATCGAAGATAACCAACATTGGTAGAGTATTAGTTTTTGGATTTAACCTTTATACCATGAATATAAAACGTGCAAAAATCGCTCGCGGATCTATGATGTTTAATTAATTATGCATTTTGTGTGCTTCAGCTAATACCTAGCGAGTACTTTTGTTTTGGCAACGCCTTAAAATTCTTTTAACGAAGCGTCAATCTACTTTTATGAATCAAAACATTCATAACCTATAAAAAATATTAATCGACCCGTGGCAAAATACAAATTATGCTAATAGTTCGTCTTAGTTTTTTTTTGGCTTTTCCACCTCCTAACCGATAAAATACTATTAGTAATTAAACCAAGGTGTGCTTTAAAGTTCCATATGGCCAAATAATATTATTTATTATTAGAATATTATTGACATGTAGTTCAAGCATTGCTGCATTCACGTTGCTTTACTTCTGAGAGCTCAACTGCTATGTTTTTCTATGGTTATCTTTACTGTCATCTGTCATGTATTGGCGAGCTCACAGGCTATACTTACGCCAAGAATTTTAATCAATTTGCTTGATAGGGTTCGAAAGTTTAAAATGTATAATTTTTAAGAATTTACGATCAACTTTTTCTAATGTTGTGAACTGAAATCTTTTGCGGTTCGTAATATAAAACCTCAACATTTCTAAACTTAAATATTTATAATTTATTATTGGTTAACCATCGCGGCTACTTTGTATTCTTACTCGACGAAGCCATAAAACAAGAAAGAAGACGTCCTATCTATAAACCTAACAAGTCAAGTTACCTGTCACCTGTCATACCGAGCAGAAATAAAGGCCATATATATTGTTTTACTTTACTTACCGGAATAATTACTTACTTTTGTACGTAAAAACTTGGTTTAATCGTCTAATTATATTGTAATTGGTGTATTTTGTATCCTCGATATGCGGACGCGCTTGACGGAAGACCACAGACACAGATAAGATAGAAATTATAGACAATAATGCATTATTGTTGAAAGATATATGGCTGTTAAATGCTTTGTTAAATACAATAAAAGTCGAATATACATGAATTTCTTGGTAGATTAATTTGTGCTTTGTATATTTGAAAAGAGTATGACAAATGTGCAAAGAGACAAGAAATAGAGGTAGCGAAAAAGAATATACGATTTAAATTTATTTCAACAGATAGGGAAAACATTTTTTAGAAGGGAATATGGAAGTCTAAGCATTTACAGGGCTTATGACCTGTCATTGGATTTAAAAAAAAAAAATTAAAAAAAATTATTACAATTTTTTTGTTTTTTTACAATAAACGTAAAAGGTAAAACAGAGTATTAAAAAAATAAAGCATAATTACATAGCAATGAAAGACATATAATAGTAAAAATAGTTTTTAAAAAAATCCCACAAAGGCATGGCCTGTTCGTGGGTACACAAGAAAATGTTAGTGAATTTTTGCTCCTATAATAAATAATGAACAGTTTTAATATTTTTGTGTAACAGAAGAAAGGAAATATAAAATATTCTGGAAAAGATTAAATGGTATTTTTTTTAAAGTAATTTAAAAAGGAAATAAAAAATATGAAAAAAAACAAAAAAATATTCCTTATTATTAAAGGGCAACAAAATATATCGTAGAAAAAATAATTTAGATCTTTAGTTTGAATCCGAGAAAGTGCATGTTTTTCAAACGAAGGAAAATTTTGGAAGTTTGGAATCGATGAAACATTATCAGTGAAAAAATAAATTAAAATTTTTGAACTGATAAAATATGCATGTCTCTGTGCGAGCTTCGTTTCGAGAAATCAATGTTATTGGTCTATAATTATTAGTTTTACATGTAGAGCCTGATTTGTGAATTGGTACTATAATCGAAATTTTATATTTATCAGGAAATACACCCTTTGAGATACAATTATTAAAAATATATACTAATGGTGAAAATATAAATATTTTTATTGACTTAATGGTTCAACTACACATATCATCTGATCCATTAGAGCTATTAATATTTAGGTCATGAATGTATTTAGGAATTTAATTTTCCCTAATAGGTTTAAATTGGGATAATTCAGGGGTTGAAATTTAGTTACTGTCTGGGCTGTGTGGTATGGAGTCATTTAAATGCATTTTAAGTGAAGGATTATCTTCTTTAAGTGATGAAGCAATTTTCGTGAAAACATTATTAAATTTACTGACTATTTTTTCACCATCCGTTAAAATTATATTATCATCAATTGTTAATTTTTTGGGAGTTATATACTGAGTTTGTTTTCGGTTTTAAACTTGATCAAGTAGCCACTTTACACACTGTGTAACATTCACCATTCTGCCCATGTTTGAACATCCATATTTCCTCAACTCTTAAATCTGTAGACTTTTGTGAAGTAAAAAAGCTGAAACACTCACCCTGTCCATAAACCTACCCTCACACCCATATACAATCACACACATATTCACATATCTACCAAAACTACACTCCACTTTTTTACACACGCATCCTCACACAAAAAAAACTCGCACACATCCACTTTTATGAATTAATAACTAACTAAACTGGATTTTTATAATTGTATTTATGTAGAAAACTGATTTGGCTTTATTTTATGTTTTTTTTATAATGTTGTGTATATTTGTTTGTATTGCTGTTGTTTTTCTGAAAAAACAAAATAAAATATAAAATAAAAATAGAAACCTTTATCATTGTTGAAGAATATACGTGTATAATATATGTGTATAATCTCTTTATAAAATAGCCTGGTTCCACATTTATATTTACTGATGGATCTAAAACAGCCCAAGGTTGTGGTGCGGCATTTTATATTCCAACTTTTCAATTAAGTAGACTTTTCATACTGCCTTCCGATTCCTCAGTTTTTACTGCCGAGTGCATTGCACTAAAATAAGCTTTAATGGAAGTTATACTCCTTGAGATTCCAATGTCAATAATATTTACTGATTCCCTAAGTCTAATCAAAAAGTTGAAATCTGGAATTTATGGTTGTAATGATGGACTAATTTGTGAAATGAAATATCTTATTTATTTTGCGTTAGAGAGAAATTTAAAGGTGACCTTATGTTGGATCCCTTCGCATATCGGAATTTCTGGAAATGAAAGAGTTGATCACCTAGCGAAGGAAGCATGCCTTCATGGAAGCATCCCTCACTCTTTTAGTCGTCCTACTGATGATTGTGTACCAACTATAATTAATAAAATCAGATCTGAGTGGACAATTTTCTGGCAGAATTCCTCGACTGGGTTGTTTTATAAGAGTATTCAATGCTCCATCCCCATTACATCATGGTTTGAAATCGAAAAGCATTCAAAATTGAACATCTCTTTAATATCAAGAATGAGAATAGGACATTGTCTCGTTGCCTCGCATTTATCGAGAATAGGTGTCTTTACTTCGGCAATGTGTCTTTGTGAATATGACGATGAGACATTAGATCATCTGTTTTTTGACTGTCCCCTCTACGAAAGAAGCAAACTTTTCAAAATATTTGTGAAGAATATAATACGTTCCCTCTTAACGTAAAATTTTTACTCGCCCAAAACGATTTGGATACTTATTTACTTCTGACTAAATTCTTAAGGACAAATAATAAAAATATTTGAATTTGTTAAATATTATTTGCCAAATTTAAATAATAAGTCTAATTGAATGTCCCTCTTTACTTTTGGCTCAAAATTTCATGTTATGTTTACGTTTAATTTAGACGGTAATAATATTTTATTGTCACATAACTCTTTCATACTGATTTTAACTACCTCACATTATTTTATTTTTTTTCGTGGGTATGGGTTTTTTTGTCGTTCACTAAAGCGTTTATTCTTTAAATTTCTTATTCTTGTTTCTAAGAGCCAAAATCATTCGCAAACGAGTGGAGGCGTATAGAAAAAAAAATCTGCATACGACTTTCCATCTTTCCAATCTTTACTGTATAATCTATGGCCGCATTCGTGAGTTCTGACTTCTGACACTTTCGAAGTTTGCGTAAAAAAACAATTTAGTAATTGTTTAGAAGTGTATTCTTATAACGCTTGACGGAGTGACCCCCATCGAAGTAAAAACTTCGGGTAATTTCCTTAACATTTTTATCGCTGGCTTGTGAGAGAGAGGTTCACATACCTTCTGACGCTGGACCCATTTTTTTACCAAGTTTTTGACACATCTCACTTAAAACACTAACAAACACCATGAATATGTACGAAAGCCAAGAACTGTTTACGCAAGCATATTTTCTCATAATCTCAGACGATACCTAGCCGAAGAAACAAACCATTCAATGCTAGAAACGTATAAATAATCTAAACAAAATATTTACTAAAAATACCAAACAGCGTCCTGTCATTATTCCCGCGCGTGGTTTATACACTCAATATACTTTATTATGTGTATCTTTATGTTGATCGAGTTTCACTGAGACACTGCACTTTGTTGCACGTTTTTTTCATTGTAAATACTCTCTCCTCATGGACTTCATCCTAAGAAAGTCAATTCCTTTAGATCGAGGAATATCCACCTCCTCCTCCCGAGGCTCTGCGACCTAGAGTATGCCGATGATGCGGTTATAATGGACGATTCAGGCGCTGGTCTTCAGGCCGCTGTAGATATATATATATGTTTGGATAATTTATATAGCGACATGTAGAGTGAATGGACAGCGAAAGAACGGCTAAAAGAATCTACGATGCAAATGTTGATGGATGCAGAAAACGAGGAAGACCGAGGAGACATGGCACGATCAAGTCCATCAAATACTTGAAGATGGACTTGTCAAACGTAGGAATAATCGGCGTGCGTGCATGAGAAGATGTATGAATGTAGAGGAAGCGAGGTCTGTATGCCAAGATAGAGTGTTGTGGCGTTCTATCCTCTCTGCCTACTCCTACGGGGAAACGGCAAGATGGTTTGTTGTTGTTGTTGGCATTTTTGTGAAAATCACCTCAAGGGCGCTGTATAATAAATAAATATCCCAGCACGTCTTGCAGCTACAGAGCGCATGGAAGGTTGGGATTTTAGTTCCTCGTCTCCAATCATGATATGTAACAATTATGATATATAGGAGTTAGATAACAGCACGTCTTGCAGCTACAAAGCAGATGGACAGTAAGAAATCTAGCCCCTATTTACATTTTTTAAAATTATTTTATTTGATAGTGAAGTTTAGAGTTTAAGTGATATTTTAAAAAACAAAATAAAAAGCAAATTTATAAAAATAGAAGTTATATAACAACAAGTCTTGCAGCTACTGAGCGCATGGACGGTTGAAATTCTAGACCCCATTTACTAAATTTAGATATTTGATAGTTGATAACATTTACACAATATGATAGCTAACATCACAAAAAGTCTTGCAGCTTCAAAACGCATTGACGAGTGGAATTTCAACAACATAAGAATGATTTTAAAAAGTTAACAATAAAAAACATATTATATAAATAAAACACGAGTGATACTTTAATCAACAAATTTGGAATATCCAGTGACCGGTTTCATCGCTTTCACGACATCTTCGAGACTGGTATCTTTATTAAAGAGTTAAATGTATTTATACAAAACAGAGGTAAGGATAGACAATTCAAAGTTATATGTAAGTAAATTAAATAAAGTTATTTTTATCTTTAAGAATCATTATCAAAAAATTTTCTTTGGGTTAACTAATGAGTTGATATAATGCTATTTTAATGAGTTTAAGTATTTGATTTTATTTTTAGCATCCCATCCTTCTAAGTGTGGTTTGGTAAATAATGATTTCTGAAAAACAAAGGGTAAAAAGTCATTAGTAAAATTATATTATAATGGGTAAAGTAATGGTGAATGCACATGTGTTATTTCCATGTGCATTCTCCTTTAATATGTCTTCTTGCCCATACTGATCATCGTGGTTTCTGATGTGACAGGGTTTAAAGAACATCCTGTATGTTCTCTAAATATTTTAGTTTTAATTATTCTATTATTTCATACTATGTACAACATGATTATTGTGCACTGCTGTGATTATTACTGTAAATTATTATTTTTTGTAAAAGGTTCTTTGAACCGTTGATGCATAAATAAATATTTTTGTTCAGTATGTCCGAGAAGTAGCTCGTTATAAAAGTGAATAAATGTCTGGAGAAATCCAGAAACTAAAATGTCAATGAATTTTTCCTCTTTACATCCGAGATCTCGCTATTTCTGTGACCGTTATAACCAAGTTTGACTGTGTATGCATTTAATCAAGACAACAATATTATTTTCCTTTCGTTTCAGGTTATTAGCATTCATATTATGGAATTCGCTTCAGTGATCATTAAGACTGAACCGGGGAGTGACGATGTAGACGGAGATAGTCTCCGTACTGGGGAAGGGGCGTGTTCCCACGGAAGCGAGGAGCCAGGTGTCGCTACCGTGAAGGCTGAGCCGGAGACTTGTGATGTAAAAGGATATATTGTCCATACCGGGGAAGGGGCGCCATGTTCCTACAGAAGCGAGGAGCCAGGTGTCGCTACCGTAAAGGCTGAACCGGGGACCAGCACTGACCAGCCTCGGATAACCCGTGATATAATCATCCGCGCAGAGATGGATACCGAACATCCTGAAATTAAACAGGAATGTTTTGGATCCTCTCCTAAGAATGAAATCGACTCGAGTAAGTAATACTTCCTTCCACATTATCTGCTCTGACATTGCGTCTGTGGACTGTGGATGATGGCGCATAGCAGGCGCGTGCGGTGACCTTTATCAGTAAGGATGCTGACGAAAAACCATCATGTTCCTTATTTTAGTAGGTTTATTCAGAATTATTTAATACGCTATATAAGCTGTCTATTAGAGTAATAATAGTTGACAATCAATAAATTGACAGAGCACAGGCGCGTCTTGAGGTGAAGCTGTAAATTTTCTTATTTTCTTCTTTTTCCACTCCCAAGTGAAGCATGTGGACATCACCAGACGCTTCCGGGAGACCTTATCGTTAGCCAGCACTCTCGCCTCAACAAAGCTGAAAGTTTGCCATCGACGGTCTTCCAGGACGGTCCCCGTAGGTGTGAAAAGGAGACAATATAAACATTAAAACACCACCCGAGACAATCGTTCATAAATTTGGGCAAAGTGTCAATAATGCGCCACTTCAAACTTTATGATAAACGTTATTAGAGTCGATTTTTCTTTGCATTATACAAGTTGGATGCTTCTTATCTCTCCTAGTCTCGAAGGAGAAATCTAAAACATTTTGAACCTAAAGCGCATGCACGAAAATTAGAACAAAAGTTATGGGAACTAGACGCAACTCGACAAGCAGCATCCCGCGTACACAACAAATACTATTAAGAACAAGATACCTAGATATTCAGTACGTACGTTGGTATAGGAAATACGCATATGTAGCTGGGTATGTATACTGAAGATATTGTTTGAATCGCGTGCACCCGAACGTTCTCAGTGAGAATTTCAGGAATTCATATTTGAATGGTTTTTTTGAAAACTTCATATTTTTTTTTAAATTTCAAGGAATGCGACGCATCCACAGTATCTATGGACGGAACGCGCCTGGTACATAGAGTATAATTGCTGGCATTAAGTTGAGGTGGCGGGAGAGTTGTGTTATTCGTATTATTCACGCGATGTTTTCTTTAAAAAAAATAGCGACCAACGTAATTACAATACTAGAAGTAAAGACAAATTAGCAATCCCGAAATTTAAGCTAAGTAAAGTATGCACATCGTAATATAATATGTAACTTTAGCTTTGTTAGATTGTAAGTTTATGTGTTTTTTGATTTATTTATTTATTCATATTTTTCTCTTACAAACTATAATTAATAATAAAAATAATGTGTCCTCACTGGGGTTACCCGTGCCGAGGACACTTAACAATACACTTTTTTGAAATGTTTTTACATTGGAGAATAAACAAAGAAAACTAACTTAATAAACAGAGATAATTAACAAAATATTCACAGTTTTAAAAACAAGGTATAAATGTACATCTATATTATTTATATTACAAAACGCACAATGAAAATAACAAAAACCTAACATAGGCTATGCACTTGTGGAGCGGTTTATTCAATATTGGTTTGGGCGAATGAGACAATCCATTTTACTTCTACCTAGCTCCACTATCCATTTTTTTATAGCCTTTTTAATTATTTTCTCGTTACTAATTGTTTTAATAGATAGTGGAAGTAGTTATAGATTTTAATTGAATAATACTCAAAATCCCTTTGTCCGAATGTGGTGTTAGTTTGTATTAGTTTAAGTTGTCTTTGTGTTGATGATCAAGTGTTTATATTATTTGTTTGTGATGTATTGTGGGGGTTATGTCTTTCATTTGAGTAAGAGTAGTTTTTGAATCTGTAAGTGAGTATTGTTTTAGAGTATAATTGTTTTGGTGTCATAAGTTGTGATTTGTGGAATATTTCTTCAGTAGATGTCTGTATCGGGACTGAGTATTATTTTAATTATGTATTTATGTGCAACAAATACACTATTTAAAAAATTTAAAAGCGCCCTTGAGGTGATTTTTCACAAAAATGGCGCTTTATAAATCAGGTAAATATTATTATTATTATCGTTTGTAGGGCACTGCGTACGCTTCTACAATAGAATACTCGACAATGTCCTAATTATATACTTATGTTTTGTACCTCTTAAGGAAAAAAATATAAAAATTCTATCTGCGCACATCGTTTAATTATTTTTTTTATATTTAAATATGTTCTTTATACAAAACTGCTGTGTTAAAGTATTTATGCATCATAATACTTTTCACTTATATTTATTTATTTTATTTTATTCAAAAAACATACAGTCATACAAAATAAGTATTAAAAACAACCATTTTTTAACAAAAAAAGACCAATTAAGTTTTCATAAATTAAAAAGTGACAAAAAAATAAATAAGAATTTTAAGTGAGAAAAGAATAATTGTTGACATTTGAGTTTTCCATGGAGGTAATAAATTAAAATAAATAAAAATACCGAATGTACACTCCGAGCCATCCACGCACACACACGAACGCACATATAAAACATACACAAACATATACATTACATGCGGCACATATACATAGCATAAACCACTCAAGATGCACATTCAGCAACTATCCCAAATAATCGACCCCATGAAGAAATTTTCTGTACAAATGCAACGTGCAGTTAAAAATGTCTACATCAATACTGAGTCCGTTATAATTTCTACAGGTACGTCTAATGAATGAATTCGAGGTATAATTGTTTTTACAAGTTGGTACATAAAAAGGGGAATTTAATCTAGTATAGCGAAGGGGACAACGGAAACCAATATTTTGTAAAAGATACGGCGAATCAACTATATTATTGAGAATTTTGAATAGAAAAATTAAATCATATGTAAGGCGCCTTTTTTATATGTTTAAAAATTTGTATAAACCACTTTTATTTAGAGTTATACTTCGACCGGTTTCGAGGTTACTACCCCATTGTCAGGAATTAAACTAACTTATAATTACTCGCGTTGCTATTTATATTATTAAATATTGTATTAAAGAGACAGAAAAATGAAAGAATGAGAGAGAAAGAAGATAAAATGAATCGTAACGGGAATATTTTTTAAAGTGGACTCGAAGTTAAATTTAATTGATGATTTATTATTAACATATTACAACAGAGATGAAGAACATTTAAGAGAAGGTAATATAGAAGTCTAGGCATCTACAGGGCTAATGACCTGTCAATGGCTGGTTTAAGTGGCCACTTTACACACTGTGTAACATTCACCATTCTGCCTATATTTGAACATCTATATTCCTTCAATTCTTTCGTCTGTTGATGTTTGTGAAGTTAAAGAGCTGAAACCTTTATTTTTGCGGGTGAGATTCATCTAATTGAATTATTTCACCTACTTTATTATTATATTTTTTTTTCAATTTCTATACTTCTTCATGGACCAGGTAATTTATCGACAATATTTTGAGTTTGTCCAAATTTTTGTAGACAAGAACTGGATTCAACTCCCTGGGGAGCTGTTTATATTAACATATTACAACAGAGATGAAGAACATTTAAGAGAACTAGACTTCCTAGAGAGAACCTAGAGAACAAGAGAACCTAGACTTCCATATTACCTTCTCTTAAATGTTCTTCATCTCTGTTGTAATATGTTAATATGAACAGCTCCCCAGGGAGTTAAATCCAGTCCTTGTCTACAAAAATTTGGACAAACTCAAAATATTGTTGATTATTTATTATTTGAAGTTTTTGATTAATGGCTGTACTAATTACTAATCCTTCTAAATTGTCTAAACAAAAACCATTTTCATTTGTAAAATATATTTATATATATACATATAAAAATATGTTTTGTTTATGGTAAGAATGTAGTACTGTAAAAATTAGTGCACAGTAAATTAAATAATCATAAATATTTATTATAAACATATTTTCCATGATATTTACTTAAAGATTATACAAATATTTACTTTATATTTCTCCCAGGCGAAACAATGGAAATAGCCGCGGTGAATATTAAGGCTGAACCGTGGTCTGGCGACGAAGAAGGAGATATTCTCCGTGCCGGGGAAGGGGCGCCACGTTCCCGCGGAAGCGAGGAGCCGGGCGTCGCTACCGTGAAGGCTGACCCGGGGACCAGTCCTGACCGGCCCAGGATAACCAGTCTTATAATCATCCGCACCGAGATGAATATTAATAATCCCAACACCAAACGAGAATATTCTGGTTCCTCTCCTAGAAATGAAATCGCCTCAAGTAAGTCAAACTTATGTCTGTCCTTGGTGTACAGCTGCATCCTTCGCTACGTTGCGATACATCTTATCCAACAACCGGAGTAAGGAGTAAGGCCATCTTGTTTTCGTATCTTAGAACAGTTTCAATATTATGATCCAAGAGGTTTATATTAACATCGTGTCGCCCATCAATAGTATACAATATTTCTCCACAATGTCCCCGAGTACTTTTTCAATTTCATCGACAAACAAAATATTTTGAGTTTGTCCAAATTTTTGTAGACAAGGATTGGATTCAACTCCCTGGGAGCTGTTAACATTAACATATTACAACAGAGATGAAGAACATTTAAGAGAAGGTAATATGGAAGTCTAGGCATCTACAGGGCTTATGACCTGTCATTGGCTGGTTTAAGTGGCCACTTTACACACTGTGTAACATTCACCATTCATATTCCTTCAATTCTTTCATCTGTTGATGTTTGTGAAGTTAAAGAGCTGAAACCTTTATTTATGCGGGTGAGATTCGTCTAATTGAATTATTTCACCTGCATACTAGGCAACGCTTGAGGCCACGCATTAGACCACTTCAACCAGCCATTGACAAGTCATAAGCCCTGTAGATGCCTAGACTTCCATATTACCTTCTCTTAAATGTTCTTCATTTCTGTTGTAATATATTAAATTATTTTAATTATATTTTTCCGTGCAATTTCTATTGAGCGATTATGCGCGTTCATGACTCCAAAACAAAGGGTAACGGACGAGGAGACGAGGACGACCGAGGAAGACTTAGCATGACCAGATAAACCAAAATTTTAAGCCTGGTCCTGTCTGGCGGAACCGAAAGGCATGTATGACAAGATGTATGAATGTGGAAGAAACTGGAAAAGTATGCCGGGATAGATGTGTGTGGCTGTCCATTCTCTCTGCCTACCCCTACGGGAAATGGCGTGATAGTAGTAGTAGTAGTGATACACTCAGAAGTAGTGTTGTTTATTTATTTATTATGGATAACTTATATAGCGCCATTTTCGCAATAAAATACCACAAGGGCGCTTTACATGGTGATTCTATTGTTAAGTTAATTTAATTGAAGCTTTTAAATTTGCAATTTAATTAAAACAATTTATTTTGCTGTCACGCGCTACGGATTCATTCAAATGACTTAGAGAACAAGTGGGTTTTAAGTTTTTTCCGAAACATCACTTCACTTTCACAGCCTCGCACCTCTGCTGGGAGAGCATTCCATGCCATAGGGCCTGCGACCGCAAATGCGCGTTCACCAAATTTAGTGCGCTGTTTGCGTAGAGGTATAATAACTTTTCCTCTCGCCGTAGACGTAGCTGATCTAAGCGTGAGACGCCTGTCAGCTAGTTCATCTGGAATGCATAGTTCCCTTAGATATTCCGGAGCTGAGTTGTGCAGTGACTTATACATAAGCCAACAGAGATTATACATAAGACTAGACAAGGATTGGATTCAACTCCCTGGGAGCTGTTAACATTAACATATTACAACAGAGATGAAGAACATTTAAGAGAAGGTAATATGGAAGTCTAGGCATCTACAGGGCTTATGACCTGTCATTGGCTGGTTTAAGTTGCCACTTTACACACTGTGTAACATTCACCATTCTGCCCGTATTTGAGCATCTATATTCCTTTGATTCTTTCATCTGTTGATGTTTGTGAAGTTAAAGAGCTGAAACCTTTATTTATGCGGGTGAGATTCATCTAATTGAATTATTTCACCTGCATACTAGGCAACGCTTGAGGCCACGCACTAGACCACTTCAACCAGCCATTGACAGGTCATAAGCCCTGTAGATGCCTAGACTTCTATATTACCTTCTCTTAAATGTTCTTCATCTCTGTTGTAATATGTTAAAGCTAAACAAAATCATGTTAATAAAATTAGTATAAAACCACTCACCGACTTATCTGTCTACCGGTTTCGAGATGTAACCCGTCTCTTCGTCAGGACAACAACACTACACCAACATGCAAATACCACTACACACCTTCACCACAGTAGATTTGCAAAAATATAAAATCGACATGCAGGTTAGACACATGCTTCACTACGCCACCACCGAGGGTAAATGACTTATGAAGCTAATATTTCAAAAGGATTAACAATCGGAAAAGGAGGAAAAAGGGAGGGGGAGGGTAGGGTGACCATTACAATGAAATATCCAATAATGGACTATATTGGAAAGTTACTTGATTATTAATTAATGGGACATTATTTTTCAAAGGACATAATATTAAAATGTTGGACCAAAAAGTTAATGCTTTGAATATTAATAATACTAAACAAAATCTTTTGTTTTGGTGGTCGGTAGATTTAATTATTAAAAAAAAAAAAATATTTAGTTCTATGATAAACATAGTTTAATATACACTTTTATCTGAATTCATAATATTCAAAATGTTTTTTTATATGTACTTATATCAACCTACTGTACATTCACGGATACTGGAATGCCATGCACGTGCAAACTTTCCTTCTTTTAAAAAACACGCACTATCCTGGATTCAAACTAAAGATATGAACTCTTTTTTTCTATGAGAGACTTTTGTCAAAGTAGTGGGAGAATCCTGCTCCGGAAAACCCCTTCGATACATGGAACAGATCAACATCCAGAGCGATGTTGTTCAGCGTAGCGATAGCCCTTCCAACGGCAGGGTGGTCCTGCATATCGGAATATGAAACAATCTATGCTGACACTGTGTTAGGTAATTATCAGGAACATACAAACCAATGCTCATCATAATCTCGGGATTATTGACCATACCGCACAACTATGGATAAAAATGTGTAGTCAAATACACATTCCTCCACAGAACAGCTAATAATTATGCTGAGCTGTTGGACTTCTGGCTGGCTCCACACCACTCCTGCTGCTATCAAATCAGCTATCCTATCCATCGAATGGCCATCCCCTCATTTCTCCCCCCTTTAATGTGTTTCTCTGTTAATCTTCACTTATTTCCTTTTTCTTTTTTTAAAAATTAATTACGCGTTTAGTGTAATAGTTATGATTTTATTTTTGTTATTCTCTGTAATACTTTACGTCCTCTTAACTGTATATTGTAAGAGCCCTCTGGGCGTTTATTAAATAAATACGATTAAGAAAGGGTCTCTGAGATGGTTCGTTCACGTAGAACAAATGGTAAAACAAATTGTAGGGCGAATTTTTTTTTATTTGTTTATTTTTCCATACAC